>NC_137794.1:5000-270000 GCF_963383645.1 Muscardinus avellanarius
ACCCTAAACCATAACTCCTACCCTAAACCCTAACCCCGACCCTAACCGACCTCGAACCTGACACCTGACCCTAACCCCTGAAACTGACCCCCGACCCTGACCCTTACCCCTGACCCCGACCCTAACACTTGACCTTAGCACTAACCCTAGTCTAACCCCAACCCCTGACCCTCGACAATGACCCAATCCGTAACCCAGACCCTAACCCTTGACCCTTACCCTGACCCCAACCCAACCCTAATTCCTAACTCCTACCCTAACCCCTACCCTAACCCCGACCTTGAATCTGACCCCTGACCCTTGAACCTGACCCAATCCTTAATCCAGACCCTAACCCTTGACCCTAACCCTAACCCCAACCCCTGACTTGACCTTGACCCTGACCCCATTTCTAACCCCTAACCCTTGACCTTACCCTGACCTTGACCTTAACCATAGCCCTAACCACTAACGCTAACCAGCTTACTTTAACCCTAATGCTAACCAGCTTATGCTAACCCTAACACTAACCATCTTAGGCTACCCCTAACCCCAACCCTCACCCTAACACCTAACCACTATCAGTAACCACCTAACACCCTAATGCTAACCCTAACACCTAACCACTAATGCTAACCAGCTGACGCTAACCCTAACCCCAACCCCAACCCTAACACTAAACCCTAACCACTAACGCTAACCAGCTAACCCGCCAACCCCCACCCCAATCCTTTTCACTTACCTCAGACAGCAGATGGTTGGCTCCATCCCGAGTGTGCCTATGCGTGCATGAGAGGCTAGGGATAGAACATTGAGGCATTGGACTCCCCACCCGATTTAGTATTCTTTATTTTGAAACAGAGTCTCACTGGAGCACTGGAGCCTCGCTAAATAGCTGAGGCTGTGCTCGAACCGTGATCCACCCCCATTGCAGCCTCTAGAATGCTTTGATTACAAGCCAATGCCTCCACACCTGGCTTCAAATTTGTAAAAAACGTGCTTGAAGCGGGTGTGGTGGTTCAGACTTGTAGCTGGAGGTAGAATGCTCCTGGGTTCCAACCCCTGTACCACAAAAATAAAAATTCAACAAAATATGTCACCTTAATGACTCAAGGTTTCATGTTGATGCTTTTTAAACAAGTATATATACACATAAAATTTTTTTTTCTTTTGTGCTGGTACTGGGGATGGAACCCTTCTACCTCCGGGCTACACTCCCAGACCAATTTTTTTTTCATTTTTTATTTGAAAACACAGCCTCTGAAACCAGCTGAGGTAGGCTTAGAACCTGCGAGAACCCCCTGTCTCAGCCTCCCAAGGGCGGGAATTACAAGTGGGCGTCACCAAGCCTGGCTGTAAATAGGAATATTCTATAGGGACAGTTAAAGTCGATAACCTTTAAAATAGAGAAAGTAGAGACACACTACTGGCAGCAGAATGGTTACAAAAATAGAGGCCGGTACTTGGGTGGCTAAGGGTTAAAGATAGCCTCAGGAACCCGGGCAGACCGTGTTTGAAAGTTAAAAAAAATTATAAAACGGGGATAGAACATAGCTTGGAGGTTGAAGGCACCTTAAGCCAATCCCCAGTATAACACTAATACAAAATGAATAAAATATTAAACCCATGAACCATTAAAACATGCATACCTCCCTCTTCAGCTCCCCGCCACAAACAGAACGTGTTTTCTTCAAACTCCACTTAGTTTTCTTACCTCTTACACAACGGCTCGTACTCAGGAAAATGGAGCTTGGGCATGCTGAGGAGGGGCTTCCACAGGCGTCCAGAAACTGAAATCTCTCCCCCGGTCGTCAGAAGAAAGCTCTTCCTGTGAGAAAAGCTGGCGTTATATACCGGCGCTAAGAAAGAACTTCCCAGGCTAAAAAGAGTTCCGGGTCAGAAAAACAGGTTCCAGTGTTAAAGTAATAAGTTCCGCTGCTCTTCGGCGCCGGCCGCCGCCCTGGCGGCTCTTCGGCCGCGGCCGCCGCCCCGGCAGCACTTTCAAAGCGGCCGCAGCCCCGGCAGCACTTGGGACGCAGACGCCGCCGCCGCCCCTGCAGCTCTTGGGACAGGACGCGGCCGCTGCCGCCGCCGCCGCCGCCCCTGCAGCTCTTGGGACGGGACGCGGCCGCAGCCGCCGCCGCCCCTGCAGCTCTTGGGACGGGACGCGGCCGCAGCCGCCGCCGCCCCTGCAGCTCTTGGGACGGGACGCGGCCGCAGCCGCCGCCGCCCCTGCAGCTCTTGGGACGGGACGCGGCCGCAGCCGCCGCCGCCGCCCCTGCAGCTCTTGGGACGGGACGCGGCCGCTGCCGCCGCCGCCGCCGCCGCCGCCCCTGCAGCTCTTGGGACGGGACACGGTGCCGCCACCGCCGCCCCTGCAGCTCTTGGGACGCCGCCGCCGCCGCCGCCGCCGCCGCCGCCGCCGCCGCCGCCGCCGCCCCTGCAGCTCTTGGGACGCAGACGCGGCCCCTGGAGCTCTTCGGACGCAGCCGCCGCCGCCCCTGGAGCTCTTCGGACGCGGCCGCCGCCCGTGGGACGCCGCCCACAGCTGCCGCAGCTCTTTACAGCTCACTGCTGCTTCCACAAGACACACAGGAGGCTGTCTTATATAGCCTGCCAACTCTCCTGATTGGTTCTTAGATCTGGAATCTGATTGGTCTTTAGTTATGGGCTCTGATTGGTCTTTAGTTCTGGGCTATGATTGGTCCTTAGAGCTGAGCCCTGATTGGTCCATTTTCAATCTCTTTTTCAAATCCCTGCGTAACCGGCAGTGGTGGTGCATGCTTCTAATCCCCGAGCTTGGGAGGCAGAGATGGGAGGATGGTGCAGGTTCGAGCCGGCATTGCTGGATTAAGAGACCCTGTTTCTGTTGTATGCGGAGTTTGCGAGAAATGGGAGACTCGAGAGCCTGAGGGAAATGTGTTCATTGAAGCCTTTATTAGCTGGCCAGCGGCGGAGCCCTCAGTCTGTAATCAGACCAGAGGGGCGCCCTGACTGCCTGGGGTAGCGGGCTTATAAGGGGTTAGATCTACATGATTGGATAAGCTAGCTACGATGGTAGGAGGGGTTGACCTTCGTGAAAGGAGACACCACCACACCTTGCTAGGTGAGGTACCTTACAGGGACGTTCACTATGTCAGAATTACATGAACGAGATGGAGGTCATGGGTATAAAAGGCCAGTCATGTGTAATCCCTTTGTTGTATTTATTTCGAGTCACCCCACCCATGCCTGTATTTCTATTTTCTGTATTTCTATATTTCTAATAAACTTCTTTAAATCTTCAGCAACTGTCCAAGCTATGCATATTTATTCTTAGCTTAGGACAAGAATCCATGGTTTTTCATCTGTTTGGGGTTGTTTGGGGTTTTGTTTTGGTTTGGGGGTAGTATGTCTGGGACCCTAGCAGGGATTCCTGGGGAACGGCTTCCCCAAATCACATTCTCCCAATCCGTAACAGCTGAGGCTGGCTTTCAAACTGTGATTCTCCTGTCTCAGCCTCCTGAGTACGAGGATTGCAGGCTTGAAGCATGATGACTCTGCCTGTCCTTTTCATTTCCTTCCTTGTTTTCCCAGGGAAGACATGCTTTTTTTCCCCCTATGGTACTGGGAAGTAAACTTAGGGTCATTCTAACTCCAAACGATACTCCCAGCCATATTTTATTTTTATTTTGAAATAGGGTCTCACTAGATTGATGAGTCTCAATACTTGCTAAGGCTGTCCTCAAACGGATGACCTTTCTATCTCAGCCTCCCAAGTTTAAAGGATCAAAGTTTAAAGGTTTAAAGGGATGTTCCACCACACCCAGCTGGACATTCCTTTCCTATTTCATTTATTTATTTATTTATTTTGGTGTTAATAGGGGTAGAACCCAGAGGCTTTCTACCTCCGGGCTATCCTCCCAGCCCTCTTTGACATTTTATTTGGAAACAGGGTCTCACTAAGTTGCTGAGAGCCTCACTAAGTACCTGAGGCTGGATTGAAACCTCTGAGATCCTCCTGTCTCAGCCTCCCAAGCCTGGAGATTACAGGTGTGCACCACCATGCCCAGCTCCTTTCCTAATTTAAAAGGAAAGCTGGAGATCAAATGGCACCGGGTCAGTGTCAATCGGTCAGACCAGCTTCCAGGCTGGTAGAAGAATAGGTGTCCCCTGACATTTCCCCTTCGGCCAAGGGTGTAAAGATTGTGAGGCAGAATAAAATAAAATAGTAGATAGAAAGCAGATGAATTGGGAAGGAAAGAAAAATATAGTTTTAAAATCTGGAAAGTTCCTAATCTCTAACTCCACCAGGTAGGATAGATTGTTTCAGGCTAAGGCCTCAATGAGCCACACCCTTATTCACAAAGGCCCCTCTATTCACCAGAGATCCCTGAAATGCTAAGTAAACAAAGGATCCTTGAGTAGGACAATGATTGGACATCAGGCAACCACTGCCTCTCATAGCCAGAGGGACCAGAAGATTAAGAGGACCCCCTTGCAGGGAAAGGTGGTGCATTCTTGTAAGCTTGAAGGACGCCCTCAGCTACTTAGTGAGGCCCTTTGCAACTCAGTGAGACAGTTTCAAAATAAATAAATAGGGAGCCGGGCTTGGTGGCACAGGCTTGTAATCCCTGGGCTTGGGAGGCTGAGACAGGAGGATCTCAGGGTTCGAAGCCAGCCTCAACTACTTAGTGAGGCTTTCGGCAACTTAGTGGGACCCTGTTTCTAAATAAAAAATATAAAAAAGGTCTGGGAGTATAGCCTGGAGGTAGAAAGCCTCTGGGTTCCACCCCTAGTACCACCAAAATAAATAATACATACATACATACATACATACATACATACATACATACATACGGCTGGGGGTGTAGCTCAGAGGTAGAATGCCCCTGGGCTCCAGCCACAACACTATAAAGAGGACACCCTTGTGAGGGTTCTATAAAGAACTGAAAAAGCAACAAAGATGGTCTTGGTCGACCTCTCTTAAAATTGCCTGCTTTCACCCTCAAACCTCAGTTTCCTAAATTAAACCTCTGCCTTTTCTGACTGGCAAATGCTGAAATTCTTTTCTGCCACATAAACCAAGAACCCCACAGAAGTGTGTTGTTTTCCCAGGACATTCCCATTAAAAGGAGCACAGCACAGAAGCCCAAGCTGAAAATAAAGGGCCAAGCCGGGCGTGGTGGCGCACGCTTGTAATCCCCGCGCTTGGGAGGCTGAGACATGAGGATCACACAGGTTCAAAGCCAGTCAGCAACTTTCCGAGGCTCTCAGCAACTTAGTGAAACCCTGTTTACAAATAAAATATAAAATAGGTCTGGGAGTGTAGGCCGGAGGTAGAAGGCTGCTGGGTTCCATCCCCAGTACTACAAAAAAAAAAGAAAGAAAGAAAGAAAAAAGAAACAAAGGAAAAAAAAGAAAAAGAAAGGAAGAAAGAAAAGAAAAGGGTCAGCAGTTTGCTACCATGTTGTTCCTGCACGCTGACTCACTGGTGGAAGGGTTCAATTGCAAAAAGTAAAATTTATCTTGCCACTCAGCTTTCAAAGATGTATTTCTCTAATCAGGCATGGTGGAGCATGCCTGTAGTTCCAGTGCTTGGGAGGCTGAGACAAAAGGATGTCAGGTTCAAGGACAGTCTCAGCCACTGGTGAGATTCTCACAAACAGATTGAACCCGTGTTCAATCCCCAGTATCACAAAAAAAGTACACAGCTGTGTCTCTTTTTTTTTTTTTTTAAATAATGCCATAGAAATTTACTTCTGACAGTGGGGTGGAATAGAAGAAATGAAATACTAGGTAGAGAGGAGACAACTTGGAAAAGAAAGAAAAATATAGTTTTAAAATCTTGAAAGTTCATAATACCTAGCTCCACCCTAAAGGCTGTGTTCTGTTTTAGGCAGAAGCCTCAAGGAGCCCACACCCTAAATCACAGTGACCCCTCACCCTACCTGAGATTCCTGAGATGCTTGGTAAACAAAGGATCCTGGGGGAGGAACAAGGTCAGACCCCACACAGCCACCACCACTGATTCCAGGAAGGGAAAGCCCAGACCTCCACCCCAACCATGGGGCCTCTAGGGGCCTCTCTTGTTCTGAGCTGGTCTGTGCTCTCCTTTGACTGTGTATTCTCACTTGTTCTTAGCACACCTCTGCCTTTGTCTCTGACTGTACCATGGAAGCTGAGAACTCACAGAACATATCATGCAGACCCATGACAACAGCACCCCACCTGTACCTATGGCTGAAGCCCCACCATCTTGTGTACACACCGCTTAGGTACCCACCTCTCTGAGGGCCAAGGAAGGTGGAGGGGGGCATGGACAGCACATCTCCCTTGCCCAGTGAAACCAACTTTGTGTGTATGCGTGTGGGTCTGGAACCTAGGGGCATTCTACCTTGGAGATACAACCCCTGGCCTATTTTTATACTTTATTTTGAAACAGGGTCTCACTAAGTTGCAGAGAACCTCACTAAGTAGGTGAGGCTGTCCTCGAACCAGGATCCTTCTATCTCAGCCTCCTAAGTCCTGGGATTACAAGCATGAGCCACGGGAGACCCTCACTGAGAAAAATACATTGCACTTACCAGATCATACCCAAGTAGAAAAAATGTCCCATGCCGTGCCCCGAGTTCTGGTGCAGAGTCCCTGCTGTGCTGATCCGAAGGGCCCCTACAGGGCTGTGCTGATCCTGTGAGCCGGCCACAGGAGGACAATCGACAAGTTCCATTCGGTATACTTGGGTCTCTCGCTGGGAACCATCTGTCCCTGCACCCCTCCACTGCATGCTTGAGATGTGCCTGGAACTCAGGAGCCCTGCAGCTGGAGGAGGAAGAAGAGTGTGCTGCTTCAGGCCAGGCTGACTGTATGCTTGCATGGGGGAGGGGGCTGTTACCACCCCTGCTCCTCCTGCTGCCCCACCCCTCCCCAAGGGCAAAGTTTGCTCTTCCTTTGTTTTTGCAGAACTGAGGATCAATTCTGGACCTGGCACATTCTAGGCAAGTGTTCCACCAAAAGTGCCTACTTTTTTTACTTTTTATTTTGAAACAGGGTCTTGTACGGGGCCTAAGACCCTCAACTCTTGGTTGCTGAGGTATCCTGTAGTTGTCAGCCAACTAAAGGGGCTCACCCTTACTTGGGAGACAGGCTGTGACCCCCCTCTGCCATGGCTGGAAGACAAAGGATGGCTGTCAAGCAGGGACAGAAATGGGAGGTGGCACCTGATGCCCTCACTTAGTTTTCCCTGCAGATGGACAATACATCATTATTATTGGAATAAGCACTGCTATTATGGAGTCCAGTCACCATGTTGGGAACCAGCCTGCTTAGTTTTATTTCCTTAGGAACCAGGGAATTCATTTTGTTGTTTTGGGTTTTTTTTTTCTTCCTTTTTTTTGGTACTGGACATGGAACCGAGGTTGAGCTACACCCCCAGTCCTATTTTTTATTCTTTATTTTGATACAGGGTCTAAGTTGCAGAAGTCCTCACTAAGTAGCTGAGGCTGCCCATGAATCACAATCTTCCTGTCTCAGTAATGCTGAGATTACAAGTGTGCACCACCAAGACTGACTATTTTGGTTTTTTAACATTAAAGGTGACCCTCCCAGAAAACTGATGTCTGTGGCAAAGCAAACCCGCTCTTTTAGCAAAACCCATTTAGTGTGTGTGTGTTTGTGTGTGTGTGTGTGTGTGTGTGTGTGTGTGTGTGTGTATGGTGCTGGGGGTTGATCCCAGGGCCAGTCTACCTGTAAGATACATCTCAGCCCTATTTTTTATTATTTATTTGAAAACAGGGTCTCAAGCCAGGCGTGGTGGCGCATGCTTGTAATCCCAGCATTTGGGAGGCTGAGACCAGAGGATTGTGGTTTGCGGACAACCTCAGCTACTTATTGAGGCCCTCTGAAAATCAGTGAGACCTGGTTTCAAATTAAAAGAATAAAAAATAGGGCAGGGGCTGTCGCTCGGAGGTCAAATGCCCCTGGGTTCCATCCCCAGACCTGGAAAAAAACAAAAAAAATGAAAACAGGGTATCAGTAAGTAGTTGAAGCTGGCCGTGAACCTGGATCCTCCTGTCTCAGTCTCCCAACTGGGATTACAAGCATGAGCCACCATGCCTGACTAGCAAAACCCATTTATTAAAATATTAACCCAACCCATAACAAACTTCCCACCTTTCAGTCCATACCTCAAAAACTCTATAAAACATGGACTGACAAAAGGTCCCAGCTGCTGCTTTCTCACCTTGCGCCAGTATTGGAAAATTGCTTTGATATTAATTTCTAAACTGTAGAAAGTAGCCAGGGCCTGGGGGCTCTGCGGGCACTCAGGCAGGGAGGGGGCGGCAACTGTTGCAGTACAGAGCCCCCTTCTCCCTTTACCTTTCTTTCTAATGATTAACCTATAGTAAAAGCCTTAGAGACAATTAAAGCCTTTGGCCCACCAAAATGTATAGAGGCCATCAGTGCCTCTGTTTGCCTCCTCTCCTCTGTTACCTGGCCTGCGTATAGGAAAGGTAAAGTCTGTGGGCTGCTTCAAAGCACCCATAGTTGACGACCAAACGATGCTGCCCGGTACAATAGAGGTGAAGGCCGGGTAGATTCTTGACCCCTGCAGTTAGTAAGTACACTGCCCAGAGACAAAGATGCACCACCTGCCTAAGGAATAAGACGCTAGCCTATTGCCTTGGTAACACTGATAAGAAGGTAGCAGTAGGGGACAAAGATCCATTTTCGGGCTCTCCGGCATGCAGGTCAGCATGCTGCTTTTTCCTTCTCTTATTTCCTACTGATTTTTTTTTTTAATTTGCTAAAGCTGCACTGTGCTGTGTATTAGTTTTAACTTTTCTATTCAACAAAATTCAGTTGAATAAAGAAAAGAGCCCTCTGAATCACTGAAACCTTAACAACCAGAAACAGCATTTCAGGCTCCTGACAATAAACTCTTTTGAGCTGGGTGTGGTGGTGCATGCTGGTAATCCCAGTACTTAGGAAGCTAAGACATGAGGATTCACGTTTGCAGCCAGCCTCAGCTACATAGTGAGGCCCTTTGTAACTCAGTGAGACCCTGTTTCAAAATGAAGAATAAAAAAATAGGGCTGGAGGTGTAGCTCAGAGGTAGAATGCTGCTGGATTAAAAAACAGAAACAACAACAAAAACAAAAAACAGTGTTGGGGGTATAGCTCAGAGGTCAAATGCCCTTGAGATCAAACCCTAGTACTGAAAAAAAAAAAAAAGTTTTTTGTTTTAAAAAGCCGGGTGGGGTGGTGCAAGCCTGTAATCCCAGCACTGGGGAGGCTGAGACTGGAGAATCATGGTTTCTACACACAGCCTCAGCTTCTTAGTGAGGCCCTCCAAAACTTAGTGAGACCCTGTTTCAAAATAAATAAAAAATAAGCAGGGGGTGTAGCTCGGAGGTTGAATGCCTGAGTTCCATCCCCAGACCCACACACACACACAAAAAAAAGTTTTAAAGTAAAAAAGGGAGGGTCTGGGGTCAAGCCAAGAGATTGTCTCTAAATTTAAAAAAGAAAAGAAAAATATTTAAAAATGTATTAGCCGGGCATGGTGGTACACGCTTGTAATCCCAGCATTCGGAAGGCTGAGACCAGAGGATCATGGTTCATGGACAGCCTCAACTATCCCCTCTGTAACTTAGGGAGACCCTGTTCCAAAATAAATGATAAAAAATATGGCAGGGTTGTAGCTCAGAGGTCAAATGCTCCTGGTTTTCATTCTCGGGCCTGCAAAAATAAATACATAAAATAAAAATTTATTGAGGCAAGGCAGAAGACCTTGGAACAGGAAATAAAAAAACATTTGCATCTCCTTTCTGTGAGGGTGGGGAAGCTAAGCAGAAAAGTGAGACTGTTGAGTCCTAGAAAATGAAGGCCCTGACCAGCCTACAAGATAGCAATTCAAAATAAGTATCAAAATTGTACAAAAGTCATAGGGTCCCCAAAGCCCAAATCCGGCCAATTATAAAAGAACAGATAGAAAACCTCAGGAAGGCTTAAAAGCCCACTTCCCAAGAGGTCGCTTTCTAGGATGACCTTTCTTAGACCCTGTTTCCAAATAAAATATAAAATAGGTCGGGGAGTATAGCCCAGAGGTAGAAAGCCTCTGGGTTCCACTTCCAGTACCACAAAAAAAAAAAATTAGGACCAGGGGTGCAGCTCATAGGAAGAATGCCCTTGGATTCATTCCACAGTACTACAATAAGCAAATAAATAAACTTTCACATTTCTATACCCTTTGCTAGTCCTCAGACTTCATTCATTGAAAACCACTGGACAAAAATTGTATAAAAAGGAGACACCCTTGTCTAAGTATCTTGAAGTAAAAATAAATTGTTTTTAGTAGATGTATGCTATTTACAAAAAAGAGCTACTGATTTGTGTTTTCACATTTTCTAATAATTAACCCCTAAAGAAGTGTTATTTTAAATGGTTTTAGGCATCATGCAGTATCAGTAGTCGTGTGTGTGTGTGTGTGTGTGTGTGTGTGTGTGTGTGTGTGTTACAGGGAGTGGAGCCCAGGTCATTTTCTACCTCCAGGCTATACTCCTAGACCTATTTTATATTTTATTTGGAAACAGGGTCTAAGTTGCTGAGAGCCTAAGTAGCTGAGGCTGGCTTTGAACCTGTGTGATCTTCCTGTCTCAGCCTCCCAAACACTGAGATTACAGATCTGTGTCACCATGCAAGGCTCCCTGTCGTTAGCATTTAAAATGTAAATCCAACAGGGTGTGGTGGCACAAGCTTGTAATCCCAGTACTTGGGAGGCAGAGATGGGAGGATTGCAGGTTTATGGCCAGTCTCACCTACTTGTGAGGCCCTCTGCAACTTACTGAGACCCTGTTTCAAAATAAAGAATCCAAACCTCACCTTGGGCTTGGTCTCCTTGGAACTATTTTTGTGTGTGTGTGTGTGGTATTGGAATTGGAACCGAGATGCTTTCTACATCCTAGCTAAACCTAAAGCCCTATTTTTTGTTCTTTATTTTCAAAAAGGGTATCACTAAGTTGCAGAGGTCCTCACTTAGTAGTAGCTGAGGCTGGCCACAGTCAATAAGATCCTCCTGTCTCAGCCTCCCAAGTACTGTCAATAAATAAAAGCGTGTGCCACAATATCTGGCTTCCCCAGACATTCTTATTTTTGTAGTTTGAGACTGTTTCCCAGGCTTGTCTTGAACCTGCTATCTTCCTGTTTCAACCTCTCTACTAGGTGGAATTGCAGGCATATGACACCACTACTTTTGTTTGAGGAGTGCCTTGCTCACTTGAGGCTGGCTTTGAACTATAATCATACTGTTTTAGTCTCCAAATTGCTGGCATTTGGGAGACTGAAGCAGGAGAATTGCATTTCATAGCCAGCCTCTGCTAGTTAGTGAGTTCTTCTGCAATTCAGTGAGACCTGTTTCAAAATAGAAAATAAAAAATAGGGCTGGGGTGTAGAGCAGAGGTAGAATGACCCTACATTTTATCACCAGTAGTGCGGAAATAAATAAATGAATAAATAAATTAGGATTGGGGGGTTATTTTTGTTGTTGTTTCAGTGGTTCTTGCGGTGGAACCCAGGGGCTTTTCTACCTCTGGGCTATACTCACAGACATACTTTATATTTTAATTTGGAAATAGGGTCTCAAGTTGCTGAGAGCCTCAGTAAGTAGCCGAGGGTGGCTTCTAACCTGTGGGACCCTCCTGTCTCAGCCTCCCCAGCGCTGTGATTACAAGCATTCACCAACAAGCTTGGCTTCAAGGATTGGGGGTTTAGCTCATATTTACCATGGCACTGGGATCCATCCCCAGTACCACCAACAAAACTAATTAATCAATTAAAATGCACCTTTGCTACCTCTCCAAGTCCAGAATAAACCCCAGTCTGGTACTAAAGAGGTGCTGAGAGCCATTGGCTGGATGGCATCCCATATTTTGCCCTTTGAGAAGGTTCTCCCCTCTTCATCAGCTGACACTCTGTTCTACACCTCTTTGCTGCCCGTGGCTTTGAAGCCCCTGTAGCTACTCCTCCTTCCTTAGTGAGCTCTGCCAGTGGGCATGGGTCATGGCCTTTGAGTCTGCGGAGCAGCCTCCTCTTTTGCCAAATTAGGGTGCCCCAGGGCGGAGCAAAAGGCTTTGCCCCCGAGAGCGACAGTGGGCAGAGGTGGGGGCCCCCCAGAGCTCTCAGGAAGGGAGTCCCCTGATTTTCAGGGTGGAGAGAAGAGGCACTGACTGCAGAGCCTCCCAGAAACTAGGTGCCCTGTTGAGTCCTGGTTTCTCTGGCCTCATTGCACTGGAGAGAGTTGGAGGGGAAAGAAAGCAAACTTTGAGGGGAGAAAGATGGACAATTCAAAGGACATGCACAAGGCAAACCTGGTGGCACACTACGATGTCTGGGGACGTAGAAATCCTGTGTACTGTGTACCTGGAAGAGCCTGTGAAGGTCTGGGAGGGTCGCTGCTTCCTGGAGCTCATGGTACACCGGGGCTGCCACGACTGCAGAAGACCTGTTGAATAAGTTGCTGGCTCTGCTTTCCAGACACAGCTCTGGACTGGTCAGCATCTTCAGCTACCACTGCCTTTCCTCTCTGGGAAATAAGTAGTACAGAGTCAGCATCAGTCTGCCGCCGCTCGTTGGACGTGGCCGCTTGTCGGACGCCACCTCTCATCACAGCACGCTGCTGCCGCCGCTGTCATTCCACTCACTTCTGTTCCCTCTCTATGGGTTCCGATAAGGGCATGTTGGTGCAGAGCTTTGGACGCTTGGCCGGGACCCATAGTGAAGGACCGGAAGTCCCGGAACCCCAGAGGCGGAACAAAAGTTCCACGGTATTAGCGCGCCTGGCCGGGGCCCAAAGGGACGGACCGGAAGTCCCGGAACCCCAGAGGTGAAACAAAAGTTCCGCGGTAATAGGGCGCCTGGCTGGGGCCCAAAGGGATGGACCGGAAGTCCCGGAACCCCAGAGGTGGAACAAAAATTCCGCGGTATTAGGGCGCCTGGCCGGGGCCCATAATGACGGACCGGAAGTCCCGGAACCCCGAAGGCGGAACGAACCTTTCGCGTTAATAGGGCGCCAGGCCGGGGCCCATAGAGACGAACAGGAAGTGCCCAGAACCCCAGAGGCGGAACAAAAGTTCCGCGGTAATAGGGCTCCTGGCGGGGGCCCAAAGGGACGGACCAGATGTCCCGGAAACCCGAAGGCGGAACGAACCTTCCGCGGTAATAGGGCGCCTGGCTGGGGCCCAAAGGGATGGACCGGAAGTCCCGGAACCCCGAAGGCGGAACAAAAGTTCCGCGGTAATAGGGCGCCTGGCCGGGGCCCAAAGGGACGGACAGGAAGTCCCGGAACCCCGAAGGCGGAACAAAAGTTCCGCGGTAATAGGGCGCCAGGCCAGGGTCCAAAGGGACGGACCAGATGTCCCGGAAACCCGAAGGCGGAACGAACCTTCCGCGGTAATAGGGCGCCTGGGCGGGGCCCAAAGGGACGGACCGGAAGTCCCGGAACCCCGAAGGCGGAACAAAAGTTCCGCGGTAATAGGGCGCCAGGCCGGGGCCCAAAGGGACGGACCGGAAGTCCCGGAACCCCAAAGCCGGAACGAACCTTTCGCGTTAATAGGGCGCCAGGCCGGGGCCCATAGGGACGGACAGGAAGTGCCCGGAACCCCAGAGGCGGAACAAAAGTTCCGTGGTAATAGGGCGCCAGGCCGGGGCCCAAAGGGACGGACCAGATGTCCCGGAAACCCGAAGGCGGAACGAACCTTCCGCGGTAATAGGGCGCCTGGGCGGGGCCCAAAGGGACGGACCGGAAGTCCCGGAACCCCGAAGGCGGAACAAAAGTTCCGCGGTAATAGGGCGCTTGGCCGGGGCCCAAAGGGAAGGACCGGAAGTCCCGGAACCCCAGAGGCGGAACAAAAGTTCCACGGTATTAGGGCGCCTGGCCGGGGCCCAAAGGGATGGAATGGAAGTCCCGGAACCCCAAAGCCGGAACGAACCTTTCGCGTTAATAGGGCGCCAGGCCGGGGCCCATAGGGACGGACAGGAAGTGCCCGGAACCCCAGAGGCAGAACAAAAGTTCCGCGGTAATAGGGCGCCTGGCTGGGGCCCAAAGGGACGGACCGGAAGTCCCGGAAACCCAGAGGGGGAACAAAAGTTCCGCGGTAATAGGGCTCCTGGCCGGGGCCCAAAGGGATGGACCGGAAGTCCCGGAACCCCAGAGGCGGAACAAAAGTTCCGCGGTGTAGGGCGCCTGGCCGGGGTCAATAGGGACGGACAGGAAGTCCCCGGAACCCCAGAGGCGGAACAAAAGTTCCGCGGTGATAGGGCGTCTGGCCGGGGCCCAAAGGAATGGAACGGAAGTACCGGAAGCCCGAAGGCCTAACAAAAGTTCTGCGGTATTAGGGCGCCTGTCTGGTGCCCATAGTGACGGACCGGAAGTCCCGGAACCCCAAAGGCGGAACAAAAATTCCGCGGTATTAGGGCTCCTGGCCGGGGCCCATAGTGACGGACAGTAAGTGCCCGGAACCCCGAAGGCGGAACAAAAGTTCCGCGGTATTAGGGTGCCAGGCCGGGGCCCATAATGACGGACCAGAAGTCCCGGAACCCCAGAGGCGGAACAAAAGTTCCACGGTATTAGGGCGCCAGGCGGGGGCCCAAAGAAACGGACCGGAAGTCCCAGAACCCCAGAGGCGGAACAAAAGTTCCGCGGTAATAGGGCGCCTGGCCGGGGCCCAAAGGGACGGACCGGAAGTCTCGGAACCCTAGAGGCGAAACAAAAGTTCCGCGGTAATAGGGCGCCTGGCTGGGGCCCAAAGGGATGGACCGGAAGTCCCGGAACCCCAGAGGTGGAACAAAAATTCCGCGGTATTAGGGCGCCTGGCCGGGGCCCATAATGACAGACCGGAAGTCCCGGAACCCCGAAGGCGGAACGAACCTTTCGCGTTAATAGGGCGCCAGGCCGGGGCCCAAAGAAACGGACCGGAAGTCCCGGAACCCCAGAGGCGGAACAAAAGTTCCGTGGTAATAGGGCTCCTGGCCGGGGCCCAAAGGGACGGACCAGATGTCCCGGAAACCCGAAGGCGGAACGAACCTTCCGCGGTAATAGGGCGCCTGGCTGGGGCCCAAAGGGATGGACCGGAAGTCCCGGAACCCCGAAGGCGGAACAAAAGTTCCGCGGTAATAGGGCTCCTGGCCGGGGTCCAAAGGACGGACCGGAAGTCCCAGAACCCCAGAGGCGGAACAAAAGTTCCGCGGTAATAGGGCTCCTGGCCGGGGCCCAAAGGGACGGACCAGATGTCCCGGAAACCCGAAGGCGGAACGAACCTTCCGCGGTAATAGGGCGCCTGGCTGGGGCCCAAAGGGATGGACCGGAAGTCCCGGAACCCCGAAGGCGGAACGAACCTTCCGCGGTAATAGGGCGCCTGGCTGGGGCCCATAATGACGGACCGGAAGTCCCGGAACCCCGAAGGCGGAACGAACCTTTCGCGTTAATAGGGCGCCTGGCCGGGGCCCAAAGAGAAGGACAGGAAGTCCCGGAACCCCAGAGGCGGAACAAAAATTCCGCGGTATTAGGGCGCCTGGCCAGGGCCCATAATGACGGACCGGAAGTCCCGGAACCCCGAAGGCGGAACGAACCTTTCGCGTTAATAGGGCGCCAGGCCGGGGCCCATAGTGACGGACAGGAAGTGCCCGGAACCCCAGAGGCGGAACAAAAGTTCTGCAGTAATAGGGCTCCTGGCCGGGGCCCAAAGGGACGGACCGGAAGTCCCGGAACCCCGAAGGCGGAACGAACCTTCCGCGGTAATAGGGCGCCTGGCTGGGGCCCAAAAGGATGGACCGGAAGTCCCGGAACCCCGAAGGCGGAACAAAAGTTCCGCGGTAATAGGGCTCCTGGCCGGGGCCCAAAGGACGGACCGGAAGTCCCAGAACCTCCTGGGATTTCTTGGTTGTTGGGTTTTTGGGGTTTCTATCTGTGAAGTTTTATTTTGATCTAAGGATTTTCCTTCACAACAAATGTTATTATAGAAACGATAGCAAAACTGAACTTTTAGCTTGTAAATATTACTCAGGCAGCAAACTAGTTGGTCAGTGTTGTTTTTGAAAATAGATCCCAGAGATCCAGCCTGTCATCCCTGTCCTTGGCAGGCTGAAACACAAGTTCACAGCCAGCCCCAGTAACTTAGAGAGGCCTTCACCAACTCAGTGAGACCATTTCAAAATAAAAAATTAGCCAGGAGTGGTGGCACGCACTAGTAATCCCAGTACTCGGGAGGCTGAGACAGAAGGATCGCAGATTCACAGCCAACCTCAGCTATTTAGTGAGGCTCTCTGCAAGTTATAGTGAGTCCCTGATTCAAAATAAGAAATAGGGCTGTGGGTGTAACTTGGAGGTAGAATGTACCTAGGTTCCATCAACCACCAGTACCTAAAAAATAAATTTAATAAAATAAAATCAGACTGGGTGTATAGCTTGGAGGCAGAATGTCCCTGGGTTCAATCCCCAGTACCAAAAATATATACAAGCTGGGCGTGGTGGCATACACTTGTAATCCCAGCATTTGGGAGGCTGAGACAGGAAGATCGTGGTTCATGGCCAGCCTAAATTACTTAGTGATGCCCTTTGCAACTCAGTGAGACCCTGCTTCAAAATAAAGAATAAAAACTAGCCGGGCGTGGTGGTGCACACTTGTAATCCCTGCACTTGGGAGGCAGAGACAGGAGGATCACACAGGTTCGAAGCCAGCTGTGCTGGCTTAGGAGACCCTGTTTACAAATAAAAATGTAGAATTAGGTCTGGGAGTGTAGCCCGGAGGTAGAAGGGCTTCCAGGAACCCCAGTACCATCAAATAAATAAATAAATAAATAAATAAATAAATAAATAAATAAGGGCTGAAGGTGTAGCTCAGAAGTAGAATGCTCCTGGGTTTAATCTCCAGTACCATTAAATAAATAAACAAACTTATAAATAAACACAAAATAAAATTTAACAAAGAGGATAGGTGCCAGAGATCTGCTCCAGCCAAGCCAGAAGTCCCTGAAGGTGGTCGAGGAGTCGGCACACGAGGGGATGAGAGATAATGTGCTTATTAGCGGGGGAAAGGTGTCCCTGCCTATGCCCTAGAATATAATTTATTTATACATGAGTCTAACAGATGACAGCAAGCCACGTCACACATACTTCTTCATCTAGTTTTTCATTAACCAAAATTCCATGAAGCAAGCATACCTCAGACCAGCCTGTTTGTCCTGTTTTTGTTCATTATTAGTTATGAGGTGAACTATAAAAATGTACTACTACTCTACATCACCGATGATAAACTTTAACTGAACTTTTCCTATCCTCTGTCTTAACTACTTAGTGCTAAACATACTGTCTCTGGTTTTAAAATCAACTGCTAATCTTATCTGCCATTCTAACCACTAGGTATTCTATTAACTTATTCTGTCCCAACCACCAATACCACACAACTTATTCAATTTCTCATAATCTTACAATGTCTGCACTTAATTTCCTTGTAACACCTATCAGGTTGTCTACCAAGAGAACTCTTTTGTGCTTTAGTGAGCAGGCACCAAGGAGATCCCTGCCTGCCCAACCCTCTGTAGGAACGGTAGAGTCCTGACGTCAAGCCACTTTCCATTAATATTAACTCTGCGCTTTCCATTCATCATACATTCCTGTACAGGAAAGTGCAGGGTCGGCTGGAGGTGGAAACGTATTCTGATGAGCGCCAGCCCCCCACGGGGGATACCACAGTCGACCAACCACCGTTTTTCTTTTTTTGGTGGTGGTGGTACTGGGGTTCCTGGAAACCCTTCTACCTCCGGAATACATTCCCAGACCTATTTTATATCTTTATTTGGAAACAGGGTCTCTTAAGCCAGAGCAGCTGGCTTCGAACTTGTGCAATCCTCCTGTCTCTGCCTCCCAAGCGCAGAGATTACAAGCCTGCGCCACCACGCCCAGCGACCACTTATCTGATAAGTGACATTCAGAAGGCCTTGCACAGTAGGTATAAATTTCCTAAAGTTAACTTTTCCTTTCAAGGCTAAAAGCTTAAGTGAGTTAGGAGTTGTAAGCAGAGAAACAAAGAGCTTTTTTTTTTTTTTTTTTTTTTTTTTGCAGGTTTAGGGATAGAACCCAGAGGCATTTGACCTCTGAGCTGCACCCCCTGCCCTATTTTTTATTCTTTAATTTTGAAACTGGGTCTCACATAGTTGCAGAGGGCCTCACTAATTAGCTGAGGCTGTCCGTGAACCGCGATCCTCCGGTCTCAGCCTCCCAAATGCTGGGATTACAAGCGTGTGCCACCACGCCCGGCAGAGCTCTTTCTATATAGGTCCTTGAAAACTTCCCAACTACACAACAAAGAGCACTTTCTATGTCACTCCAAGAAAAATTCCAATTACAAAAAATAAAAATATGAAAAATTTATATTTTTCTTCGTGCTATTTCCAGCACAAATCTTAAGACATTTTCTAGTCATATTCATATCAATTTCTGGATTATTACAGAACAGCAATCTCTCCCACTCAAAGCAATTTTCAATTTCTTCCAAAGAATCATCAATATTATCATTATTATAACTGAAATCAAGAGGGATAACGGCTTCATTTTGGCCAGCATCTTCCAGCCCTGCGGAATTTGCCTCAGCCGGGCTACACCAGCTACTGGAGCGAGGCCTAGAGCGACCCTTTCCCAGAAGCTCTAGAGGGAGTGTGTCCCCACAGACAGTTGACCCCAGACCCTCCCTGCTGAGCAGAGGACACAGACACAGCACTCTGCCCATGGTCAGCCACCATACCAGGTGCGCCACCATCACCTTTATGGCCCCAAAGGCTACAGGTGCT
Organism: Muscardinus avellanarius; assembly: GCF_963383645.1. NCBI lineage: Eukaryota > Metazoa > Chordata > Mammalia > Rodentia > Gliridae > Muscardinus > Muscardinus avellanarius. The sequence continues at coordinate 23,802 of NC_137794.1, forward strand.
GAGGGCAGCCACGTCCCAGATGACACTCCGGGAGGCCTGGTCTCCTCTCTCAAACTCCCAGGGAGAAGGAGGACCAAGACGGTGAGAACCAGCGTCACTAAACCACTGCCCAGCCATGTCTGGAGGCCTGAAGGGTGAACAAACTGTACCCTGATGTCTCCAATACCACAAATACACACACCCACATGCACACACACACACACACAACATCCAGTTTGGAGAGGCCAAGGTAAAGCCCCTGTAAATCCCAGCCCTGATGCTGCCTCTGGAGGAACCAGAAAGGATGCTCTGCGCCTCATCATGGCATCTTGCCTGACCTGATGGGGATGGAGCCCGTGTTGATGGCTAATAAGAACAAGCTTTGCTACTTAGGCAGAAAACAATACAATCCTTTTATGTCTCTGAGCTCTCAGCCAGAGCTGCAGCCAAGGTTGACCTTGGTCAGCTCAAGGTTGTCTGTCAGCACAGCTGAACACTGAATGTTAGAAACACAGAACCTGGCCGGGCATGAAGGCACACGCGTGCCATCCCGGTACTTGGGAGGCTGAGATGAAAGGATCGTGGTTTTCAGCCAGCCTCAGCTACTGAGTGAGGCCCTCCTCAACCTCGGGAGACCCTGTTTCAAAATGAAAAGAATAAAGGCAGCAGAGGCAGGGCCGTTCCTGCTCTATGACAGGGTCGCAGCTGGGAAGAGAATTCCACAGGGATAGAAGACTCTTCCATTATGACTTGGAATCCTATGAAATGGAGTCCTCCATAAGACTCAATGATGCCTCATGATTTTAGTTATAATAATGACAGTATTAAAGGTTCTTTGGGGAAAACTGAAAATAGCCTTGAAGGGAGACTGCTGTTCTGTAATAAATTAGGAAATTGATATGAATATGAATGGAAAATGTCCTAAGATTTGTGCTGGGAATAGCACTAAGAATATGACTCATGAGGAACTTTTCAAAGAGGTACGTAGAAAAGAGCATTTTTTTTTTCTCCTCTGCTTACAACACTTGGCTCACCTAAGGTTTTAGCCATAAAAAGAAAAAGTAACTTTATTATTTATTTTTTATTTTGTGTGGGTCTGGAGATGGAACCCAGGAGCATTTGACCTCCAAGCCACATCCCCTACCCTATTTTTATTCTCTATTTTGAAAAAGGGTCTCACTGAGTTTCAGAGGGCATCGCTAAGTAGCTGAGGCTGTCCGAGAACTACAATCCTCCCATCTCAGCCTCCTAAATGCTGGGATTGCAAACATGCACCACCATGCCCGGCTGAAAAGGTAATTCTAAATAAACCCTACTTACTGTCCCAGGCCCTCGGCATGTCACCTCCAAGATAGGGGGTCTGCTGTGGTATACCCCTCAGGGGCTCGCACTCATCAGAATACTTTTTCACCTCCAGGTGATCCTCCACTTTGGAAAGCAGAGTTAATATTAGTAGAAAATGGCTTGAGGTCAAGACTCTGCTGTTCCTGCAGAGGATGGGCAGGCAGGGACCTCCTTGGTGCCTGCTCACTAAAGCACAAGAGTCCTCTTGGTAAACAACTTAATAGAAATATTAAGAAACTTAATAGAAACTTAAACAACTTTATAGAAAATTAAGGTATAGCTGGGTGTGGTGGCACACCCTCGTCATCCCAGCAGGAGAGGCTGAGACAGGAGGATCGCAGTTTGAAGACAGCCCCAGCTACTTAGTGAGACTCTGTTTTAAAATAAAAAATAAGGGCTGGTAGTGTAGCTCGGAGGTAGAATGCCCCTGGGTTCCATCCTCAGTACCACAAAAAAAGAAAAAAGAAAAGAAAACTAAGGTATAGACAATGTATGTTGAGACCATGAGAAATAGAATAAGTTCAGTGTAGGTTTGGTGGTTAAGATTAAGTTAACAGAATACCCCAAGGTTAAAATGGTGGATGAAAATAGCAGTTAGGCTTAGAAGTAGAAACAGTAAATCCAGCACTTACTTTTAAGATAGAGAATAAAAGTGAGTTGCAGTACATCATTTATGACATAAGGTCATAGGTTAAACATAGGTAAGTAAAAGCTTTAAAAGATTATGGATGAGAATAAGTTTTGTAGGTCACCTCCTAACAGATTTAAATGAAAAATAGAACAGAAAAAATAGATGGTTTTAAGGGTGACTGCTTCTTGAAATTTAGGCTAATAAAAATACCAAATGTAAAACAAAATATGTATGACGTGGCTTGCTGTCATCTGTTTGGATTAATGTACAAACAAAGCATATTCTAGGGCACAGGCAGAGATGCCTTCTCTCTGTACTAAACACAGGGTTTCTCGTTCTTCAATTTTTCTGAACCTACATCTCCTTCAAGACCCCTGGACTGGCCGCAGCTGGACATCAGCATGAACCCGGGCATGGTGGTGCATGCTCATTATTCCAGCATTTGTGAGCTGAGTTGGGAGGATCATGGTTTGAGGCCAGACTCAACTACTTAGTGAGGCCCTCTGCAACTCAGTGAGATCCAGTTTCAAAATAAAGACTAAATCTTCCTATGTGGCCACAACGAGAAATGCCATTTGAAATCGCTGGTTCTCCCTATAGACACAATACCCAGGTCTCCTCAGTTGATGGAAACTGCACAGGTAAAGCCAAAGGGGGACAGAAGTTGCTAAGTGTGAAGGAAAGTATGTTTTCTTACCTGATGCTCCTTTTTCTTCCTGGGAGGAAGAAGGAAGGGGGACAAAGAAATTCCCCCATCCTATTGTGTAAACGCACTTTTTTTCAGAGAACTGACTGGCACTGCACATCTCGGTTGGGTAAAGTAATAAACCATGCAGTGTATGATTGTGTGTAGTACAAGCGTGCGTGTGTGCTATTGGGGACTGAACTCAGGAGTGCTCTACCTCCAAGCCATAGCCCTGGCCTGTTTATTTTTTGTTTTTTTGTTTTTTTTCTTTTGGTGGTACTGGGGTTCCTAGAAACCCTTCTACCTCCGGGCTACACTCCCAGACCTATTTTATACTTTGTATTTGGAAACATGGTCTCTTAAGCCAGGGGGGCTAGCTTTGAAACTGTAGGATCCTCCTGTCTCTGCCTCCCAAGCATGCAGGTTTTACAAGTGTGGCCACCACGCCAGGCTAATGGGCACTTTATAAAGCAGGCAGTTACTATTCCTGTCCAATATTTGGAAAGTCACATTCTAGCGCACAAGTAAGAGAATGTTATCCAGCCGGGCGTGGTGGCGCACGCTTGTAATCCCAGCATTCGGGAGGCTGAGACGGAGGAACGCGGTTCACGAAGAGCCTCAGCTACTTAGTGAGGCCCTCTGCAACTCAGTGAGACCCTGTTTCAAATTAAAAATAAAAAATGGCGAAGGGGGTGCAGCTCGGAGGTTGAATGCCCCAGGTTCCACCGCCAGACCGGCAAAGAATAGAGAATGTTATCCCCTTTGGCAGCGTGCACGGTGTCTCTGAGGTCTCTTTGCCTAAATCGCGCTTACACCTCACTCCCAGGATTCGATAGCACTCTGCTTACTGTCTAAGTAGACCATAACCCGCTTCAGAAACACACCTGAGGGTCCTTCTTAGTGGACATATCCAGCCAGAACCTAAAGGTACTTGTGCTTGATCTAGAAAGTCGGTCAAGGCCACGGCAGCAGCCCACGCCAAGGGATGCTCACTCCAAGGGAGGTTGCAGGCCTCCAGCGCTCTGATGCAGCCCTGACTGTCAGGAGCAGAGGGAAGGGGAGGGGACACGACCCCTCCCTGGCCCTTCTTCTGGTGATTTTAGGGATTGAACACTGAGCTGCAGCCCTTTAAACTGTTTACCTTAAAACAGGGCCTTGCTAAGTTCTAGGTCCTGTCCTTGAACTCATGACCCTCCTGTCTCAGTCTCCCAGGAGCTGCCCTGTGGCCATGCTTGGCCTTGGGGGGACCCTCCCTACCTAATTTACCTCAGTCACTGCACTGGCCTTGCCTCCCACCATTTACAGATTTTTTTCTCTCCCTGCCTGTGAAAGATGTTCTTTTTCTCCTTCCTGGTGTGCAAGAAGGGCAAAATGGCCTGTAACACTGGTCCCTCCTGGTGACCTGGCGCAGTGGAAGGAGGCGGAGAAATCCCTTCACACAAGGCTGCCAGGAGCTCTGGAGCAGCTGCAGGCATCAACTGCAGGGTTGTGGGTCAAAAGAAACTTGTGAGGGGCAGGGTTGGTTAGGACAGGGAGGTGGCCCTGAGCAAGCATTACTTAGCAAGGCCGCAGGGAGGAAGGAGGCATCCAGCTCCATTTGGCAGAGAGAACTTATTCAAGGCATCCAAGTCCAGGGCCAAGAGGAGAGTCAAGGGACTGGCCAAGACAGTGGCCACTGTTACTCCATGATCCTTCTGCAATGCGTGGGGTTCACTCAGAGTTCCCCTTTTCTGTGGTACTGAGGATTGAATCCCGGAGCATTCGAACTCTGAGCAGCATCGTCAGCCAATTTTTTTTTTTCTTGAATTTTAAAACAGGGTCTCACTAGGTTGAAGAGTTTCCCTACCTGGTGAGGCTGTCCTCAAACCACTGATCCTGTCTCAGCCTCCCAATTTCTGGGATCACTAGTATGTGGCACACGCCACACACCTGACGAGTCCTCACTTGCTACAGGAAAACCAACCTCCACACCATGTGCCTTCAGGACAGGAGACACCCAGAAATGGAGTGACAGGCACTCTGGAAGAAACTAAGTCACACTTCATTTCTTCTTGCTGTGCATTTGTTCTGGAAGTTAGAGCAATGAATTTCTATTGCTGAGATATCTGGATGAGGTCTCCTAATGTACACTTGTCAAGACATGACTGGCAGGCACTCAGGTGACCTGGAGCTGCTTCGAAAGCAGAGAATCTCCCGACCCTTATTGCTAATGGCATCTTCCTTTGCCCTAAACACCATTCTAGTCTGGCCACTAACCTCCTGAGATCAGCCTTGCTCTGCATAAAACACTCCCAAGATGTTCCTACCGCGGGGCCTCTGTGCTGCTTTTGTTCTGACTGGGGTCTTCTTTACCAGATTCCTACCATGGCTCCTTCCTCTCTTCCTCCCTGAGCTCTCCCTGAGGGCAGCTCTATGTCACTCCCTCCACACCCGCCCCACTCAGTTTTCCTCAGAGTGCCCACACTGTGCTGTGTCCTCCCCCTCACTCTGTTCTGCAATGGAAACGAGGGGACGGATGTGGACTGCAGTCTCCGCTCTCCTGTAACCAAGGCCTCGGATGCTGCTCAGGCAAGAAACATTTGCCCTCCTGCCATGGATCTATCGCATCTTCTGGCCTAAGGCTTCTCAGCCCTGCTGGAGCCCCATCCACATCTCCAGGCAGGGTTCAGCCCAGCTTGGCATAAGGTCTGGACATGCCTCTTCTCCCAGGAGGACCCTCACTCGTCGCCTTGCTGTGTAGGGGAGGCATTCATGGCCGCTCTCGCACAGAGGCTCCTGGTGTTTCTCAGCACACTCTAGTTGTGGTGACAGCGGGGTCCTCTCCAAGGTGAATTCTGAGTAAAGCAGCAGCTAAGGCCACGCACACATAATGCAGAGACGGCCAGTGTGCTGTGGCAAGTCTAGGTGGGACAGCTCTAACTACACGGGTAACCCGACCTTCTCAAGAATGGGAGTGTGCACATTTTGGCCTGAGTCCACTAGAGCAACCTGACTATCCAGTGGTATGTTCCTAGTGTCCTTAATAAATTTGTATTATTTAATTTTGGTTTTGTGTCCTTCATCTTATTTTTTGTTTACAGGTTGGCTCATCCTAAACATCTAGGAATGGCCGGGTGTGGTGGCGCACACTTGTAATCCCTGCACCTGGGAGGCTGAGACAGGAGGATCGCACAGGTTCGAAGCCAGCCTCAGCTACTTAGTGAGGCTCTCAGCAATTTAGTGAGACCCTGTTTCCAAATAAAATATAAAATAGGTCTGGGAGTATAGCCCGGAGGTAGAAAACCTCTGGATTCCACCCCCAGTACCAACAAAATAAATAAATAAAAAATAAACATCTAGGAATGAAAACTAGCTTCTTACGACATATAATTTCTATAATATCTATGCAAATTCCTCTAAGAACACAGCCTGAATTTTCCACGTGACCCAGAAGAGGCTCTGCATTACTGCAAACTACAAAAGTAGTAAGAGCTTTTTATAAAAACAGTCCAAACGACGAGTGAGGCAGAGAAAATGTGTGCTTCACTGGGCCGGCAAAGCTTGCAGATGGACTTCCGGAGGACACAGGAATAAAAGTCCAATTTCCCTTTTTTAAAATTTAGTATTCAGGGTAGAATCCAGGGACATTCTACCTCTGAACTCCATTCTCCATTCACAGCCCAATCTTATTTTTGTTTCCCCAGCTCTGAGGATGGAACCCAGGGGCATTCTACCTCAGAGCTACACCCCCAGCCCTAGTTTTTTATTCTTTATTTTTAAACAGGGTTTTATTCTTTATTTTTAAACAGGGTCTCCATAAGTTGTGGAGGGAGGACCTCACTAAGTAGCTGAGGCTAGCTGCAAATCAAGGATCCTCCTGTCTCAGCCTCCCAAGTACTGGGATTACAAGTGCGCACCACCACACCTGGCTCCAAAAAAGATTTCTTAAAATGCAATAGATACTGAGAGCGTTTATAAGGAATTTAAGAGTGTTTTGATGAATTAGTCATTTTAGGATAAACTCAGCATGAAAATTAACTAGATCAGCCACATGGAATATTTTATTTACTGTTTTTTCATTTACTTTTGTTTTTAACTATAAACGTTCACAAGATGGGTCACAATTATTTTATCTCCAGATTTCTTGGTCATGGTTTTGGAAAAATCACACAGTGGCCTAGAAAGACATTGGGCCTTGGCATTCAGGTCAGGGGAGGTAGCAGCTGGAGACTCTGCAACTCCTGTATCGGGAGGACTCCAAGACTCAGTGCACTGTGCCTCGGGGGCAGAGTTCTGAGTTGTGGCTGAATTCTCCTCAAACTGTGTCCTGCCGCTGTGATACCTACAAGTCTCACGGGTGTCTGCTCACGTGTTAGGGTCGCTTGTGTGCTGAGGGCCGCTATGCCCTTGATGTTCAGGAAGAACAGTCTGCAGGGCCTGGGTGCCGGGGAGACAGACTTGCTTCACTAGGGCCGTAACTGCTGTGACTATACACACAAACGCTGGGAGACCCTTACTGTTCACAGCCCCGTAAGTCAGTCTCAGGCTGGATCATTTGGACTCTGTGTGAATGTAATACTTCACTTTGAACTCTAGGTGTTTAAAATTCCCATGTAGTCTCTGAAAGATAACCTTAGAAACCTGGAACTTCATGAGATACTCTAAGATAGTGCTGAGCATACCTTTCGGATATAGAATAGGATTAAAGCAGTTCATAATATTGGAATCTCTAGATATAAATGTATTGCTAACTGCAATAAAATTTAAGAAAGTTGTATAAAGGAGAATAAGAAAAGATTTCTATTACTATGCATGAGTGATACTGAGAAAGAGATAAGGAAAAGATTAACTACAAGGAAAGCATCAAATCAATGTGTCCGGCAGACATTCGGCTTTGAATTTATGAAGACAGAGTAAGGGAAATTCTACTTCATTTATAATAATTCCATGCAAAACATACCAACCAATACACTATTTTCCAAAACTCTGAAGTGGGTTTGATAAATGGAAAAAGAGCTGAGTTGGGATTTGAACTCTTAATAACAGATACGTACTCAGGAACTTTACAGGACATTAAAAATATATTTCTAAATTTTATTTTTTGGCGGGTCTGAGGATGGAACCCAGGGGCATTCAACCTCTGAGCTACACCCCCTGTCCTGTTTTTTATTCTTTATTTTGAAACAGGGTCTCACTGAGTTGCAAAAGGCCTCATTAAGTAGCTGAGGTTGGCTGCGGAACTGTGATCCTCCTGTCTCAGCCTCCAAAATGCTGGGATCACAAGCGTGCGCCACCACGCCCGGCTTCAACTTTTTTTTTTTTTTTTTTTTTTTTTTGGTGGTACTGGGGTTCCTGAAAGCCCTTCTACCTCTGGACTACACTCCCAGACCTATTTTTTATTTGTGGAAACAGGGTCTCTTAAGCCACTGTGGCTGGCTTCGAACCTACGCGATCCTCCTGTCTCTGCCTCCCAAGCGCGGGGATCACAAGCGTGCGCCACCACGCCCGGCTTCAACTCTTATTTTAAATTGTTCATCATACACCCATTTTCTCAAATAATAGGGAAAAATAATCTAGGGATAAAATATAAGATACATCTTCATGAGGACAAACTGCATCAAAATAAAAGTCTTTAGGGAGCTGGGCGTGGTGGCGAATGACTATAATCTCAGCATTTGGGAGGCTGAGATGGGAGGATCACGGTTCATGGACAGCCTCAGCTACTACTTAGTGAGGCCCTTTGCAACTCTGTGAGACCTAGTTCAAAATAAAGAATAAAAAATAGGGACCCCTGGGAATAATTTCCCGAAAACTCCCCAAAGAAACAAACAAACCAAAAAAAAAAACCAAAAAAACAAAAAAAAACAGAAAGAGAAAAAGATAGAAAAATAGAAAAAGAGGAAAAAGATAGAAATACAGGAGATAGTTACAGCCCCATGCCAAAATGGCATTGGGGGGGGCCAATTCACCACCCCTCAAGATACAGCAGGTGGACTGGACTTTTTATACCCATGACCTCCATCTTGTTTAAGTAATTCTGACATAGTGATGCCCCTGTAAGGTACCTCCCCCAGCAAGGTGTGGCAAGGTGTCTCCTTTCATGAAGGTTGACCCTCCACCCTCCTAGCTAGCTTATCTAATCATGTAGATCTGTCTTTAGATAAAGGCTTAGTTCTCCTCTCCTATTGACTTGCTAATTACATTTAGCTCAGTCTACCTAAGTTTCAATAGCTCTTTGCTTCCTGACCAAAGCCAAGCCTTTCTCCCTCTCCAGGTCTGCGGCCATTTGACACAATCATTTTTGAAATATATTAATAATCAGAGCTTTCTCAAATCTTCCTAGGCCATTCCCAACACTGGTACACTTAGTGAGACCCTGTTTCCAAATAAAGTATGAAGTAGGTCTGGGAGTGCAGCCTGGAGGTAGAAAGACCCCTGCGTTCCACCCCCAGGACCACAAAAATAAATAAAATCAAAATTTATAAAAATAAATAAAACTAACAAAACTTAATAGTCTTCAACTTAGGAAAAGGGAGATATGACAATGTCTTAATGTTACAGTGTGTCTTTATATTCATGAGTGCAGTGTTGTGTGCCATTTTAATAAGAGTTGATCATCAATGACACAAAATAACCTAGAGAAACTTTAAAGTAAATTTTTTTTCTTGGTGGTACTGGGGATGAAACCCTGGCTACACTTCCAGACCTATTTTATATTTTTTATTTGGAAACAGGGGCTCTTAAGCCAGGGAGGCTGGCTTGGAACCTGGGCGATCCTCCTGTCTCAGCCTCCCAAGCATGGGGATAACAAGCATGCGTGACCACGCCCAGCTAAAGTAAATTTTTTAAAGCCCTAAATACCAGGGTATGGTGGTACACACTTGTAATCCCTGCATTTGGGAGCCTGAAATAGGAGGATGCAGGTTTGCAGCCGGCCTCAGCTACTTAGTGAAGCCCTCTGCAACTTAATGAGACCCTGCGTCAAAATAAAGAATAAAAAATCAGGCTAGGGGTGTAGCTCAGAGGTAGACTGCGCCTGGGTTCCATCCCCAGTACCAACAACAAAAAAAATTTTTAATGAAAAAAACCTAATCACAACTCAAGTTTCTGATGCTTCTCAGGGTCCCAGAAGCCACAGGGATTTGCATTATTCATCGGGGCTTCCAAACCATTACACCCCTTAAAAGAAACCAAGTGCAAAACAGAAACATCTGAGGCCCAAGTCCCTGAGCTAAGTGCCATAAACAAGACTTATCAGGAATATGTGAAAACAGATGCGGAAGCATTCCATACAAAGACCTTCACAAACCTTGGGGTGAGAAGCAGCATTTCTGCCTCTGGGCACTGGCCTTCCACAAGGCTTCTCTCTCTCTCTCTCTCTCTCTCTCTCTCTCTCTCTCTCTCTCTCTCTCACACACACACACACACACACACACACACACACACACACACACACACAGGGTTGCCAGCACCCTCTTGCACTAGTGATTTTAATGAGGCCCTTCACAACTCAGTGAAACCCTGCTTCCAAAAATATAAAAAATAGGGCTGGGGGTGTGGCATGGAGGTCAAATACCCCCGGATTCCATCCACAGTGTGGGGGGGGGGGGGGCAACTATGAGCCAGGCATGGTAGCACAGGCTTGTAATCCCAACATTTTGGAGGCTGAAACAGGAGGATCAGTTTGTGGCCAGCATCAGCTATTACTTAATGAGGCCCTTTGCAACTCAGTGGGATCCTGTTTAAAAATAAAGAATTGCTGGGCATGGTAACTCATGCTTGTAATCCCCACACTTGGGAGGCTGAAACAGGAGGATAACACAGATTTGAAGGTAGCCTCAGCTACTGAGGCTTTTAGAAGCTTAATGTGACCCTGTTTTCAAATAAAGTATAAAATAGGTCTGGGAGTATACCCCAAAGGTAGAAAAGCCCCTGGGCTCCACTCCCAGTACCACAGAAAAATAAAGAATGAAAGAAAAAAAGAATAAGCCGGGAGTAGTTTCAAAATAAAGAATAAAAAAAAGGGCTGAGGTTGTAGCTTGGAAGTAGACTACCCCAGGGTTATATCCCAAGCACCACGAATAAATAAATAATAAAAACTACTATGCCAGGCATGGTGGCACACGCTTGTAATCCCCATGCTTGGGAGGCTGAGACAGGAGAATCAGCAACTTAGTGAGACCCTGATTCCAAATAAAATATAAAAAAGTCCTGGGAGTATAGTCCAGAGGTAGAAAGCCTCTGGGTTCCACCCCCAGTACCACCAAAATAATAATAATAATAATAATAATAATAATAATAATAATAATTATAACAACAACTATGAAAATAGGGCTGGGGATGTACCTTGGAGGTAGAATGCCCCTGGGTTCCATCCCCAGTAACCCAAAAAGAACTATAAAAAAGGAGGAATAAAATGCAGGATGAGGAGATGGAAAGCCTATCTTCTAATAAATCATATCGATTTCTTATGCTGGGTCATGATCCAAATAATTTCCAGCAAACTTTAAGAAAACATGTCCCCTTTGATTTTAATAACAACTAAGCCAACTTCCCCTCATGACAAGAACACGCAGGAGGCACAGGTGTGAGTTCAAGCCCCCGTTGGGGTCTGTGGCCCAGACATGGGGCCTGAGGGTGTGGGTGCGTGTGTGTGGAGGAATGGGGCCCGAGGACACGTGGTGAGTGGGTATGGGGGCCGGGGGATCCTGACACTGCAGCATCTTTTCTAAGGAGGAGTGGGGAGCTGGGGTTAGGGAGGGTGGGCTCACAGCAGTGTGCACGGCACGGGGTGTTTCTGATTCACTTGCCCACTGGGTGTGAGTGAGTCCTGGTAAGGCGCTGCGCAGAGGGGAGGGGATTTTACCACTGAACTAGAGTGATGGTCCCCATCTGCAATTTAGGGTTCACTCATGTTTCAGTGTTCCACAAAGAACTTAAGATTTGCTTGTGCTATTCTTATAAAGAACAAGCATTACAAGAATAATTCAAAGGTGTGGTGGCGCAAGCTTGTAATCCCAGCATTTGGAGGCTGAGACAGGAGGATGGCAGAGATCCCCTCAGCAACTCAGTGAGCCCCTGCTTCAAATTAATGTAAAAAAAAAAAGAAATAGGTTTGGGAGTGTAGCTGGGAGGTAGAATGCCCCGGGTTCCATCCACAGCACCACAGAAAAAAAGAATAACTCACACAACGCAATGTCCTATACACCAAATCTTAACACATTGCACATCTGCAGTGAAGAACTGTTAGTTAGCTTGACTTCCTGGAGGGCTGGGAGTGGAGTGGAGGCCAAGGCCAGTGTGGTCAAGGCCTGAGCACTGGGCACAGAGAGCACAGTCCCCCAGTCTTGGCTCTGAGGAAAGTGGGGCCAATATTGCAGTCTGAGTTCTCTCTTGCTAATTAGAAACCAATCTGACTGGGCATGGCGGTGCAGGCCGGCTACAGAGGATAAGGCAGGGGGGATAAGCAGGCCTGAGACCGGCTTAAGCCACTCACTAAGACTTGGCCTCAAAACAAACTTTGTAAAGGGGGCTGGGGGTGCAGCTCAGTGATTGAACACTTACTGGGCACATGGGAGGCCCTAGGTTCTATCCCCAGTGCTATAAAAACCAAAAACCTAGAATCCCAGGAGCTCATTAGGGCACATAAATAAAGAATCCAACCTGCAGTCACCCGCAGCCACTTTCTCTTAGTTCCTGGGCGGTGGTCAACGCTATGCCCCTCAGGACTGGTTCCTGTGCGTGTCGCCAGCTCCCTAGGAGTCCAGCTGCCAAGCCTCCGCAGCCTGGGCTGGCCCCGCTCACGCACTTGTGACCGCCCTTGCTGAGATGGACTCGTGTGAACACTCTGGGCTATGTTTGCAGACGATGGATCGCTCAACACACATCTATAGGGATGTGATGCTGGGCCAGGAGGACAGCGAGTGCTCACACCACACAGGCATCAGTGAAGAAGGGCTTTTGTCACTAGTGCCAGCAGTACAAGCAGCACCCTCTACATGCTCTGTGTGTGTGTGTGTGGGGGGGTGTACACACTTGGGGCAGAACCCAGGGCATTCTAACTCGGAGCTGAACTCCCATTTCTGTCTCTCTCAGTTAGGTCAGCAGGGACAGTGGCTGCCCCAGCCCATGGCAATTCCAGCTGGCTGATGCATGTAGCTGCAGGTAAACACCAGTTTTCTACCCTGGCCAACACCAATGTGTGCAACCACAAACACATGTTACCCGGTTCCCGATACAGGTGGCACACAGTTCCAAGCACTTCAACACGAACCACTGCTTAAGAAATAACCATCTACCTGCCAGGAAAGCCCTCAACTCCCCACTCTCCCCCACCCCCAAAAAACAGCCCCATAGAAAGTTCCAACCTGCCACCCCCAGGCACAATTTCCTGGCCGCCTCTGGACCTCAGTGCAGAATAAAGTGCCTCTTGCTTTCCACCTGGCCAATGCCCATTCCCTGCGTCATGCCTTCACACTCTTTCTTCCTTTTGTGATATCTGAGACTAAACTCAGGCATTCTACTTCTGAGCTACATGCCCAATCTTATTTTACAGTCTTTATTTTGAAGCAGGGTCTGTCTAGGTTGCTAAGAGCCTTCCTAAATTGCTTCTGCTGTTTCAAACCTGTGACCCTCTATCTAAGCCTCCCAAGTATTAGGATTACTGGCAGGAGCCACCATACCCAGCTTCTTCTAAACAATTTGGGGGGGAAATGTCAATGTGGTCCTCAGACCTTCCCTGGAGAGAGAAATGGGAATAGAAATAACACCACAATATTAATATTAAACCACACCTGTTTAAGGATGTGGGAAAGAAATCCCCTCCAGACATTGGGATTTTCTGAGTAACTTGTGTCCTTCAGGCTACAATCCCAAAACTCAGAGGAAGACACTGGAGGATTACAGGTTCAAAGCCAGTGCAGTAACCCTGCAAGGCCCTGTTTCAAAAATAAAAGAGCCGGGCATGGTGACACATGCTTGTAATCCCAGCTTTTGGGAGGCTGAGACAGGAGGATCTGGTCCAAGGCCAGCCTCAACTACTTAGTGAGGCCCTTTGCAACACAGTGAGACCCTATTTCAAAATAAAGAATAAACCAGGCGTGGAGGCTCATGCTTGAAATCCTAGCATTTAGGAGGCTGAGACAGGAGGATCACTGTTAAAGGACAGCCTAAACTACTACTTAGTGAGGACCTTTGCAACTCAGTGAGACGCTGTTTCAAAATAAATACAAGAATAGGGAAGGGGGTGTAGCTCAGAGGTAAAATGCCCCTGGGTTCCATGCCCAGCACTGCGAAAATAAAATAAAATAAAATAAAGAGTAGAAAATAGGGCAGGGGGTGTAGCTCAGAGGTAGAATGCCCCTGGGTTCCATGCCCAGCACTGCAAAAATAATATAATAAAATAAAGAGTATCAAATAGGGCTGAGGGTGTAGCTTTGAGGTGAAATATCCCTGGTTTCATCCCCAGTACTGCCAAAAGAAAAAAAAAAATAGCTTTGCTAAGTTGCTGACAGACTCACTATTGCTGAGGCTGGTCTCGAACCTGTGGTCCTCCTATCTCAAGCTTCCAACTATCCACTACATTTCTTTATTATCATTTGTAGCCAGTAACTGACTATGATCCTTTGCAGGTTTTTGTCCTCAGTAGTGAGTCAGTACAGATTATAAATTTGAGCATGAACTTTTTTAAAAATACAGGTAAGAATCCCACCAGCGACTCCTCCATGCTCCCTGCTCTGATCCCTGTGCTCCGGCCATCGGGCAGCAAAGGCAGGCAGGGCCTGGAGGGCAGTGCCCATGGGCAGGAGCCCTCTGCAGGCATCACAGGGGAGCGGACCGCCTGCAAGGCCAAGGTCTAAGCATTTAAGACGCTTTCTCCCCACCCCCACAGCACACAGCCCTCAGTGGAGCAAAGAGTTTACTGACTGCCAGCCTACAGCCACAGCCCAGCAAGCTGTTTTTGTTAAGTGGTCATTTCAGTTCGCATCTAAAAGTGGTTCCCACAGAAACCAGTTCAAACTGGAGGGAGTTAATGTTCAGGTGTTGCTGTTTTTATCAAGCTCCCACAACTCCGAAATATCCCTGAGTGTACTGAATAGGTTAGAGGTCACAGTAATCTTCAGAGCAGTGACTACAGAAACCCTCCCTTCCCAAGGCTCAGCCCAAGGACACAGCCTCCAGGATGGTTTTCCTTTTTTGGGGGAGGGGCAGGGAGAACTGGGGATGGAAGCCAGCTGGAATTGGACCTCTAAACTACACCCCAGCCCTGGTTTTTCTTGTTTGTTTAGCTGAGGCTAGCCATACCGCAAACCAAAGATCCTCCTGTCTCAGCCTCCCAAATACTGGGATTACAAGCATGCGCCACCAAGCCTGGCTTATTTTTTTTTTAAACAAAGTGCAAATAAATTGCAGAACACTTCACTAAGTAGCTGAGGAGGACCGCAAACCTATGACCTTCCTGTCTCAACCTCCCAACTAATGGGATCACAGCCATGTGCCACCATGCAAGGCTTAAACACCATTTCAAAATAAAAAATGTAAAGGGCTGGAGGAGAGCCGTGTGGTGGTGCACACTTGTAATCCCAGTGCTGGGGAGAGGGGGGGAGCTGGCAGGAGGATCACAGGTTCCAGGGCAGCCTCAAAAAGTAGTGAGAATCTAAGCTACTTAGCAAGACTCTATTTCAAAACAAAAACTAAAATTGAGCTCAGGTGTAGCTAGAAGGTAGAATGCCCCTGACTTCAATCTCCAGTAACACAAAAACACTAGTAAGTAAATAGATAAATAAATAAGAAAAAGGAGGCTCCTTCATACCTCTAAACAAGAATATATTCACCAGAAATAGTATCTTTTTTTTTTTTCTTGTTTTTGGTACTGGAGATTGAACCCAGAGGCATTCTACCTCTGAGCTACACCCCCAACACTATTTTTTTTTTCTTTGCAGGTCAGAGGATGGAACCCAGGGGCATTTGACCTCTGAGCTACAGTCCATGCCCTGTATTTTATTCTTTATTTTGAAACCGGGTCTCACTGAGCTGGCAAAGGGTCTCACTAAGTAGCTGAGGCTGTCAGCAAACCGTGATCCTTCGGTCTCAGCCTCCCAAATGCTGGGATTACAAGCGTGCGCCACCATGCCCAGCTTCTATTATATTTTTAATTCAGAAACAGGGTCTCACAGGGTCCTGAGAGTCCCACTACTTGCTGAGGCCGTCCTCTAACATGAGACCCTCCAGTATCTTGCTCCAAGTAGTAGGATTCTAGGTACTTTGCCTCCAGGGCCAGCTGTAAGAGACAAGGTATCTGGCACTGAAGACCACTATGAAAAAATTACTTGTCCAATCTACGGACTGGTGTACAACAGGCCCGGTGCCCTAGAGCAGACCTCAGGGCCACAGCGGGGTCTACTAACACTCTGAGACCCACATCGATCCAACAAGTTCACACCCAAACTTACCTGAAATCCACGTGGTGTGCTGTATGTCTCAAGGAATACACTTTCCAAAGAGCAATAGGGCCAGAGGAACCTGTAAGCAGCAGCACCAAGAAGCCTCTCCCTCATGCCTGGAGGGCAGAAAGCCATGTCCTGCCCTAGGGCAGGGCTGCAGGAGCACTGGGTTTCAGATCCAAGGAGACTCAGCAGGGGCAGGTCTCCACAGCTGAGGTCAGGTCCTCAAAGGCACAAGAGGAAACAGGAAGGTGTCTGGTGAGGTAGCAGATGCAGGGCCTGCAGAGCCCTCCTGCAGGAGCCCAGCTCCCTGCTCCCTGCAAAAAGGAAGAGGGCGTGCTCCATGGGGCTTAAATGCTTAAGGCTGCTGGGGGCGTGAGTGGAGGGCAGGGAAGGGGCTGCTCAAGCTAGCCTCCACCCTCAGAGGTGGGGCCTCAGCCCAGTGCTTCCCCCAGGCTTCTAACACAAGGAAGTGCTTAGTAATGGTGACATGTTAGTATCTTTTAAGCTCCATCATCCTGACCAGCTCAGTGACCAACTAGACTTCTGCTTACCAATTACATTCTGTTTGACCTTTGGGGCAGAAGAAATACAACAATACAGAATACTCAGCACACTGCAGGTGTCTTGCATTTAAAAGAAACCAAGTCAAAAGCATTACTTAAGCTTCTCAAGAGTTTCAAGAAGACTTTCTGCACCTACTATGACATTAAATGTATACCTAAGCGACCACTTGTGCTGCCTCACTCAAGGTGTTACTGCAGCCCACAGGATGGTGTCTAGCAAGGAAAGAGGTCACCTGGAAGGAACCGAGGAGCCCAACAGCTAGCTGGCCAGGATCAATACCAGGGCACCCTTTGCTGGGAGGTGAGTCTCAGCATTCTGTCCTCATCAATTCCAAAGCCTCGTCCACAGCAACAGGGAAATCCGAACACCACAGAATAGTTCACAGAAGTGAAGTTGTTTTCTTTTACCAGGTTCACCAGAACTGCGGCCATTCTGCTGCCGTGTGGTATTATCAGCAGGACAGAGTGAGCCGGTCATTCTCATAAAGCAGGAGCAGAAAACAAGTGACTGCAGTCTTCCCATTTTCCAGATGTGATCACAACCATCTTGGATACAACTTGGGAGGCTGAGACAGAAGGATCACAGGTTCTAGCCTCAGCAATGTAGTGAGGCCATCTTCAACTTAGTGAAACTGTTTCAAAATAACAGAAGCCGTGAATGGTGGTGGAGGCTCGTAATCCCAGCATTTGGGAGGCTGAGACAGGAGGACTGCAGGTTGCAGACAGCCTCGGCTGCTCAGTGCGACCCTGTTTCAAAATAAAGAATAAAAATTAGGGCTGGGGGTGTAGCATGGAGGTAGATGCCCCTGGGTTCAATCCCCAGTACCACCAAAAAAAAAATTTTTTTAATCCACCTTGATTTTTAAAATTTAATTCTTAGTAAAATAGACTTTAAACTGGGTATGAGAATAAGGATTCACAGGTCCTGAAAACAAGAAGAGGAAGCCAGATTGCTTTGGCTGATACTCTACCCCACCTCCCACCCCCAGGCCTAGAGGCCTGAAGAGAGCTAACTTAGTGGAGAACAAAGTCACTGCCTCTGACCCTGAAATAGAAGCTCCTTTGCATTCCCTCCTTTTGGAACAGGGTCTTGCTGATTGCCTAGAACCTGCTCTACTCAAGTCTCAGCCCCTGGAGTAATGGGATTATGTGTGTGCAAGCCACACCCAGCACTTTTTATCTTAAAGATCTTAGAGAATGAATAAGACTATTTCCTCACTTTTGAGTCTCCTATTTACTGTTTGCTTGTTTGTTTGTGTGGTACTGATGATTGAACCCAAGCATTCCACCTCAAAGCTAAACCCCAGCCCTATTTTATATTTTATTTTGAAACGGGGTCTCAATAAGTTGCAGAGGGGCTCACACGTTGCTGAGGCTGGCTGTGAACCTATCCTCCTGTCTCAGCCTCCAAAGTACTGGGTTACAGGCATGTGCCACCACGCCCGGCTTATTCTGGTTTTAATGTATCTCTTTTTTCCTGTGGGTCTGGGGATGGAACCCAGGGGCATTCAATCTCCGAGCTATACCTCCTGCCCTACTATTTACTCTTTAGCTTGAAACAGGGTCTCACTAAGTTGCGGAGGGCATCACTAAGAAGCTGAGGCTGTCTGCAAACCGTGATCCTCTGGTCTCAGACTCCCAAATGCTAGGATTAAAAGTGTATGTCACCAGGCCCAGCTTACCTTAATGATAATAAAATCGTTAATGCATAATAACGCAAAAAATACATAAATAAATAAATAATTTAGGATAGGGTGTGTAGCTCAGAGGTGAAATGCCACTGAGAACCATAACCACTACCACCAATAAAATTAAGTAAAATGCACCTTAGCTGCCTATATCCAGAATGAAGTCCAGTTCAGCATTACAGAGAGGCCCAGAGAGCCGTTTGCCTGGATGGCATCCCATACTTTGCCCTTTGAGAAGGTTCTCTGCCCGCTCCACCAACTGGCACTCCATTCTGCATCTCATCAATGCCCATGGCTTCGCTGCCCATGTAGCTTGGAGCGGCCCCTCCCTTAGCGAGCTCTGCCAGTGGCCACGTGTCATGGCCCTTGGGTCTGCAGACCAGCCTCCTCTTTTATCAAATTAGGGTGCCCGGGGCCAGGACCACCTGCTCTGCTCCCCTGAGAGCCACAGTGGACAGAAATGGAGGACCTCCAGAGCTCCCGAGGAAGGAATTCACCTCAGTTTCAGGGTGGGGAGAAGCAGTGCTCTTTGACATATTTACTGTTTTCATACCACTGCTGACTCCGGAGAGCCTCCCAGACTAGGTAGCCTGTTAATTCCAATTTTCTCTGGCCTCATTGGACTGGGGAAGTGGGTGTGCACAGAGGGGGGAGAAAGCAAGCCTTGAGTGGAGAAAAATGAACAATTCAAAAGGATGTGCAGAAGCCAAACCTGGTGGTGCACCATGATTACCAGTGGCACAGGGATCCCGTGCACATGGAAGAGCCTGAAAAGGTCTCTGTGCTTTGAGCTTATGGAGGGCCTGGCCTGCCACTACTGCAGAGGAAGCTCTGTCAAATCAATTGCTAGCTCTAGCTGTCCAGTACCATGGCTCTGCACGCGTTGGGCTCATGGGAATCTGGGGGAAATGAGACTTGTGTGGGGAAAGATGGACAATTCAAAAGGACAAGCAGAAGCCGAGCCTGGTGGTGAACCATGATCTCTGCTCCACCAGAGATCCCGTGCAGGTGGAAGAGCCTGAGAAGGTCTGAGAGGGTTGCTGTGGACAGGTGCTCCTGGTGGGCCTGGCCAACAACTACTCAGAGGCGGCACCGTAGAATCTGTCCCAAGCTCCGCTTTTCAGCACAACCGCTCTTCGTGTGTCAGTATCTTCAGTCACTGCTGCCTTTGCTCTCCTGCCAGTAGGAAGTTAAAACACTACATCAGGAGCAGCCGCCACCGCCAGGTAGCTCTACCGCTTCTACTTGGAGGACAGAAGGTGGCTTATGTAGCCTGACAACTCTCCTGATTGGTCCTTAGATCTAGACTCTGGTCCTTAGTTCTGGGCTCTGATTGGTCCTTAGAGCTGGGCTCTGACTGGTCCATAGCGCTGGCCCGGATTGGTCCATTTTCAATCTCTTTTTGGAATCCCTAGTCTTGTCCTAGAGGTCAGGGGAGCAGTGACCCCAGACTGACTCCTTCTCCGGCCACCCTTCAACCTTTATCAGCAACCCCCAGATTGTACTGGTATTCCTAATTGCCCATAGGGAACAGAAGCAATGGCTGCTCCAGCTGCTTCCTTCTGAGAAGGGTTGATGAGGCGGGAGGATAGCTACGGTTCAGTAGACAGGCAGTCAGGACTCAGAGATTCTGGAGAGCTGGGAGACTTCTCCTGGGCCATCCCTGTGGCTCTGTCTGGCGCATTATTTATAATTTAATTGCCTCTATGTGGGAAGACATAAGCCTGACGATCATGTTAAGCAAATATAAAGCACAGCTGGGCATGTGGCACAAGCTTGTTATCCTAGTATTTCAGAGGCTGAGACAGGAGGATCGGTGTTTGCAGACAGCCTAAGCTACATAGTGAAGCCCTTCGCAACTCAGTGAGACCCTGTTTCTAAATAAAGAATAAAGAATTGGGCTGGGGGTGTGGCGCAGAAGTAGTATGCCCCTGGGGTTCATCCCCAGTAGAGCAAAAGTAAATGAATAAAGGAATACATAAATGAGAATAGGGGCTGTAGCTTGGAGCAAGAATGCCACTGGGATTCATCCCCAGTCCCAACAACAAAATTAACTGTTGTGAGTATAATGGACACACATCCTGGACATATGTCCATAAGATGAAACAGCTAAGAAAACAAGATGATGGTCGAAGTGATGAGCCTACATAAGTAGTGACATCAATTTAGGATATAGAAGACCTAGCAAATGGCTGGATTGGTGGTCCTGACCCAATTGTCTAAGTGGCTGAAAGTTAGCCTGGAAAGAAGAAAACATTCCTCTGGCAGCTGCTGGACAATTATTCTAAATGACAGTTGTGCTCATCGCCGTCTGACTCCCCGGACATGGAGCATCTGCACCTCGACCATCAATGATGGCTGTGACAGCGATCCTGAACCTTGATTACCCACAGAGACACATGTTGCCTCAGGTAACCAATGCTATCTGGCCAGTGGCTTAGTTAGAGAAGGATAGGAGTGTAATGAGCATTGTAAAATAAACCAAGTATTCCTGAAAGACATTCTGTGTGACCTGTCATTCTCGTCAGTGTGCCAGTAAGACTCATAGCATTAACTAAATAATCAATTAAAATGCACTTTAGCTGCCTCTTTACACATCCAGAATGAAGTCCAGTGTGGAATGAAAGCCCTGAGAGCTGTTGCCTGAATGACATGCCGTATTTAGCCACTCTTTTGTGTGTGGTACTTGGGGTTAAACCCAGGTGCTTTTCTCGCTCCAGGCCATACTCTGAGACCTATTTCATATTTTATTTGGAAACAGTCTACGTTTGCTCCGCCACTCCTCTGCCTGACTGCTTCTACTTGGAGGGCAGAAGGCTGGCTTATATAGCCTGACAACTCTCCTGTTTGGGCCTTAGATCTGGACTGATCTGGACTCTGACTGATCCTTAGTACTGGGCTCTGATTGGTCCTTAGAGCTGGGCTCTGATTGGTTGATAGAACTGGGCCCTGATTGGTCCATTTTCAATCTCTTTTGGGAATCTATAGTCTTGTCCTGAAAAGCAGGGGAATCCTGCCCCAGCCTGACTCCTGCTCCAGCCACCCTTCATTCTTTATCAGCTGCCACCAAATTGCAGTGGTATTGCTAATTGTCCGTAGGTTACAGGAGCAACAGCTGCTCCAGGTGCTTCCTTCTGAGAAGGGCTGATGGAGGAAAGGTAGCTAGGGTTCAGTATTCGTGAAAGACATTATGTATGACCCATCCTTCTCACCAATGTATCAGTAAGACTCATGGCATTAACTAATTAACCAATCAAAATTCACTTTAGCTGCCTCTTAGATCCAGAATGAAGTCCAGTGTGGAATGAAAGCCCTGAAAGCTGTTGCCTGGATGGCATCCCGTATTTTGCCCCGCTCTTTGTGTGGTGCTTGGGGTGGAACCCAGGTGCTTTTCTACCACCAACCGTACTCCGAGACCTATTTCATATTTTATTTGGAAACAGATTTTATGTTCCCTCAGCAACTTGGCCCCGCCGCTCGGTCCCATGACCCTCGGTCCCTCTGCCCCTCAGCCCCTCAGCCCCTCAGCCGCTCCGCCGCTCAGCCCCACAGACCCTCAGCCCCATGGACCCTTGGCCGGTTGACCCTTCAGCCCCTTGACTGCTCTGCTGCTCAGCTGCTCTGCCGCTACTACTTGGAGGGCAGAAGGCTGGCTTATGTAGCCTGACAACTCTCGTGTTTGGTCCTTAGATCTGGACTCTGATTAGTCCTTAGTTCTGGGCCGTGATTGGTCCTTAGAGCTGGGCTATGATTGGTCCTTAGAACTGAGTCCTGATTAGTCCATTTTCAATCTCTTTTTGGAATCCCTAGTCTTGTCCTAGAAGCAGGGGAAACCTGGCCCAGCCTGACTCCTGCTGCAACCACCTTTCATCCTTTATCATTTGCCACCAAATTGTACTGATATTCCAATTGTCCATAGGGTACAGGAGCAACAGCTGCTCCAGGTGCTTTCTTCTGAGGTTTGACGGGGGAAAGATATCTAGGGTTCAGTATTCGTGAAACACATTACGTGTGAGCCATCCTTCTCGCCAGTGTATCAGTAAGACTGATAGCATTAACTAATTAACAAATTAAAATCCACTGTAGGCTGCCTCTATACATCTAGAATGAAGTCCATTGTGGAATGAAAGCCTGAGAGCTGTTGCCTGAATGGCATCCCGTATTTTGCCCTGCTTTGTGTGTGGTGCTTGGGGTGGAACCCAGGTGCTTTTCTACCTCCAGGCCATACCCTAAGACCTATTTCATATTTTATTTGGAAACAGAGCCTAAATTCGCTCCGCCGCTCCTCTGCGTGGCTGCATCTACTTGGAGGGCAGAAGGCTGGCTTATATAGCCTGACAACTCTCCTGTTTGGTCCTTGGATCTGGACTCTGATTGGTCCTTAGTTCTGGGCTCTGATTGGCCCTTAGAGCTGGGCTGATTCGTCCATAGAACTGGGCCCTGATTGGTCCATTTCAATCTCTTTTTGGAATCCCTAGTCTTGTCCTAGAAACAGGGGAGCCCCAGCCCATCCTGTCTCCTGCTGCAGCCACCGTTCATCCTTTATCAGCTGCCACCAAATTGTACTGGTATTCCTAATTGTCGTAGGGTACAGGAGCAACGGCTGCTCCAGCTGCTTCCTTCTGAGAAGGGTTGACAGGGGAAGGATAGCTAGAGTTCAGTATTTGTGAAAGACATTATGTGTGACCCGTCCTTCTCGCCAGTGTATCAGTAAGACTCATAGCATTAATTAACCAATTAAAATTCACTTTAGCTGCCTCTTTATATCCAGAATGAAGTCCAGTGTGAATTGAAAGACCTGAGAGCTATTGCCTGAATGGCCTCCCGTATTTTGCCCCGCTTTGTGTGTGGTGCTTGGGGTGGAACCCAGGTGCTTTTCTATCTCCAGACCACACTCCAAGACCTATTTCATATTTTATTTGGAATCGGGTTCTATGTCCCCTCGGAACCTCAGCCCGCCGCTCTGCCTCTCTGCCGCTCTGCCGCTCTGCCGCTCTGCCGCTCTGCCGCTCGGCCCCTCAGCGCCTCGGCCCCTCGGCCCCTCGGCCGCTCCGCCGCTCCGCCGCTCAGTTGCTTGGCCCCACGGACCCTCGGACGACTGACCCTTCAGCCCCTTGACTGCTCAGCTGCTCGGCCGCTACTACTTGGAGGGCAGAAGGCTGGCTTATATAGCCTGACAACTATCCTCTTTGGGCCTTTGTTCTGGACTCTGATTGGTCCTTAGAGCTGGGCTCTGATTGGTCCATAAAACTGGGCCCTGATTGGTCCATTTTCAATCTTTTTGCAATCCCTAGTCTTGTCCTAGTAGTCAGGGGAGCCCCAGCCCAGCCTGACTCCTGCTGCAGCCACCGTTCATCCTTTATCAGCTGCCAACAAATTGTACTGGTATTGCTATTTGCCCATTGGGTCCAGGAGCTTCCTTCCGAGAAGGGTTGACGGGGAAAAGTAGCTAGGGTTCAGTATTCGTGAAAGACATTATGTGTGACCCGTCCTTCTCACCAGTGTATTAGTAAGACTCATAGCATTAATTAACCAATTAAAATTCACTTTAGCTGCTGCTTTACATCCAGAATGAAGTCCAGTGTGGAATGAAAGACCTGAGAGCTGTTGCCTGAATGGCCTCCCGTATTTGAATGGCCTCCCGTATTTTGTCCCGCTTTGTGTGTGGTACCTGGGGTGGAACCCAGGTGCTTTTCTACCTCCAGGATATACTCCGAGACCTATTTTATATATTTTTTGGAAACAGAGTCTACGTTCGTTCGGCCACTTGGCACCTCGGCCGCTCCACCGCTCTGCT
Organism: Muscardinus avellanarius; assembly: GCF_963383645.1. Lineage (NCBI taxonomy): Eukaryota > Metazoa > Chordata > Mammalia > Rodentia > Gliridae > Muscardinus > Muscardinus avellanarius. The sequence continues at coordinate 47,913 of NC_137794.1, forward strand.
GCTTGACCTCTCAGCCCCTCAAATGCTCTGCTGCTTGTCTGCTCCGCCGCTATTACTTGGAGGGCAGAAGGCTGGCTTATATAGCCTGACAACTCTCCTGTTTGGTCCTTAGATCTGAACTCTGATTGGTATCTTAGGCTGTCTGCAAACCCCGATCCTCCTGTCTTAGCCTCCCAAATGCTGGGATTACAAGCATGTTCCACACACCCAGCTGTGGTTTATATTTGCTTAACATGATTGTCAAGTTTAAGTCTTCCTGATTAGAGGCTATTAAATTATAAATGATGCACCAGAAGGAGCCATAGATGACGGCTCTGGAGAACTATCCCAGGCCCCTTTAACTTCTAAGCCCTGACTGCCTGTTTACTAAATCCTAGCTGTCTTTCCCCCTCACTGACCCTTCTCAGAAGGCAGCAGCTGAAGCAGCCATCGCTCCTGTTCTGTATGCAGTTAGGAATACCAGTACAACTTGGATAGTGCTGATAAAGTTTGAGGGTGGCCAGAGCAGGAGTAAGGATGGGGCCACAGCTCCCCTGACCTCTAGAACAAGACTAAGTGGGGATTCCAAAAATATTGAAAATGGACCAACCAGGGCCCATCTCTATGGACCAATCAGAGCCCAGCACCAAGGACCAATCAGAGCCCAGATATAAGGACCAATCAGGAGAGTTGCTAGGCTATATAAGCGAGCCTGCTGCCCACCAAGTACACTCAGGAGAAAAGTAGAGTGTTAATGCCTAGGAGGGCTGAAGCAAAGCCTCGACTGCCTACTCATGGTAAAGGAAAGGCAGTGGTAGCTGAAGACACCAACTTGTGCAGAGCTTTGGCACTGGAAAGCAGAGCTCACAACTGATTTGACAGTGTGTATTCTGCAGTAGTGGTGGCCCAGCCCCACCATGAGTTCCAGGAAACAGTGACCTCAGACCTTCTCAGGATCCTCCATGTACACGTGATCTCTGCACCACCAGAGATCATGATGGACCACCAGGCTCGCTTCTGCATGACCCCTTGAATTGTCCATCTTTCGCCGGACAAGACTCGCTTCCCCCAGAGTACCTTGAGGCCAGAGAACCCAGGACTCAACAGGACACCTAGCTTCTATGAGGCTCTCCTGAGTCAGTAGTCATATAAAAAAAATTAATTACATCAAAGAGCCCTGCTTCTTCCCACCCTGAAGCAAGAGTGGGGACTCCCTTCCCTGAGAGCACTGAAGCTCTCACTGTGCCCACTGTGGCTCTCGAGGGGCAGAGCAGGAGGCCCTGGTTTGGGGCACCCTACTTTGCAAAAGAGGAGGCTGCTCTGCAGACACAGAGGCCATGACTTGTGCCCACTGGCAGAGCTCGCTAAGGGAGGGAATGCTCCAGGCTATAGGGGCAATGAAGCCATGGGCAGCAAAGAGGTGCAGAATGGAGTGCCAGCAGGTAGAGAGGGATAAGGACCTTCTCAAAGGGCAAAATATAGGATGCCATCCAGGCAATGGCTCTCAGGGCCTCTCTTTAATACCAGAGTGGACTTTATTCTGGACTTGGAGAGGTAGCTAAGGTGCATTTTATTTGATTACTTTTGTCAGTGGTACTAGGGATGGATCCAGTGGCATGCTAAATATAAGCTAAACCCCCAATCCTTGAAGCTGGGCTTGGTGGTGCACACTTGTAATCCCAGCGCTTGGGAGGCTGAGACAAGGAGGGTCACACAGGTTCGAAGCCAGCCTCAGCTACTTAGGCTCTCAGCAACTTAGTGAGACCCTGTTTCCAGTATAGCCCAGAGGTAGAAAAGCTCCTGGGTTCCACCACAAGTACCACAAAAATAAAAAATTATAAAAAATAAACCCCCAATCCTAATTTATTATTTATTCATTTATTCATTTTTGCACTACCGACAATGAAACCCAGGGGAGTTCTGCCCCTGTGCTACACGCTCAGGCCTATTTTTTATTTTTTATTTTGAAGTAGGGTCTCACTGATTTGCAAAGGGCCTAACTAGCAGAGGCTGGCCATGAAACACGATTCTAGGATGCCCAAGGCTTGGCAAGGCCCCTCTGATCAGCCCTCTAACCAGCTGGAAAAAGAGGCCTGGGTAGCTCTTGAGGTGACAGGCAAAATATTGATTTTTTTATAGTTTTTTAAAATTTATTTTTATTTTTATTTATTTATTTATTTATTTATTTATTTATTTATTTATTTTTGTGGTACTGGGAGTGGAACCCAGAGGCTTTCTACCTCCGTGTTATACTCCCAGACCTATTTTATATTTTATTTGGAAACAGGGTCTCACTAAGTTGCTGAGAGCCTCACTAAGTAGCTGAGGCTAGCTTCGAACCCATGCGATCCTCCTGTCTCAGCCTCCCAAGTGTGGGGATTACAAGCGTGCGCCACCACGCCCAGCTTAAATTTATTTTTTATTGGTGCAATGTATTCATACATCATAATGGTATAAAGAAAATACTTTTGTAGACATACATGCACACATCGCCCAGTTAGCCCCTACCCGATCCCCACCCCGTTCCCTTCCCATCCCTCTTTGATACAGGGCTTAGTCCTCTGTTCGCTTTGTCTCTTCTATTTTGTATCTGGGGTTGACAGCACCTCAAAAGGCCAAATAACTTTGTCATGTCTTGAACCTATAAAAAGGTAGTTTAGTCTACTCTTATATGCTAGCAGGCCTGATCCCGATGATCAGCCTCTAACCCTGATGTCAAATGAGTTGCTGATAAGAGCAGCTTCATCTTTAATTTTAGTCCTTTAGCAGGATTAATGTTTTAAGGAGTTAGTGATGTTTACCTGATGTCTTAACTTTCCATGGTAATCTGTAATTCAATTACTAAATTAAAAAATATATAAAGTTCAATGCTTTAAATGCTCTCAACTTCCTAGGGTTTAAGGTAACACTTCAGTCTTCTAAATGGGGTTTTAAACTGTTGGTATAAAAACCACATTGTTTTTGGTTCAGCTTATATGTAAGAACAAAGGACACATATGAGTGTGTGATTGTAAAGTTTTTGAAAGAAAGAAAATTTTGTAAAAATAAGAAAGCATGTTATAAGGTTTATTAAGTTTGCCCCAAATGGGAAAGAAAGTGATAAGTAAAATAAAAAATTAAATGCGAGTAAAATAAAAATAATGTGCATACGGCGGAGTGTGAAAAACACGAGAGAGGTCCGGTACACATGGCATGTAAAGTTTTAATGGCACGGCTCTCCCGGGGATCAGGGCGAGGCACTGTGGGGCCCGCACGCCTGTCCGAAGCTTGAGGACGCGGGCTCTCCTTTTAAAGGCATGCATCTCGCGAGATGAGGGTTTACTCGCGGGAATGCCCAATTCTTGCGGGGGTTTCAGCCCCTCCCTTGCCCTGCAGAGGTCATGTGACACAAAGTCACATGAGTGCAGGACCCAACTTAACATTCCGGCCTTTTGATGGTAGGGATAATGGATGACGATTGGACCCTCTAGCTTCTTCCTGCTGTCAAGGGGCGTCGTCAGGGGCCCCAGGCCGGGAGGAGTCGGGAGTTCAGTCCCCCAGAAGGGGGTGCAGGTGGGTGCATAGCTGCAGTGCGAATTGGAGGTTACCCTGGACAGCTTAGTGATGTGCGCTTGAGGAGGCTTGAACAGGCAAGGGCTATTAAAGAAAAAAACAAATCATGAGATTGAGCAGGCGACCAAAAAGGAGACTGGCTTACTCAGTACCTGGAGAGCTACCCTGAGCTGGCAAAGAGGATGGAGGTTGAGGGATCCAGGAGCCATCAGTCTTCAGCCAGGCTGAGTAGGGCCAGCGGCGGGGCCTGGTCTGGAAAGGTGCTCCCCCTGTGTTGAGGCACCTGGGGCTCACCCTTTTCCAAGGGCACTGTTCCAGTGGCCCTCCTGGCCACACGCCGAGCAGTCTGATTGGTAGGCGTGGCTTTGCCCCACTTGAGGCAGGCTCCTGGAGGTAGTTGTTGTTGCAGTCCTCCACACCTAGGTGGCGCTCCAGGGGGCTGAGCCGCCACCGCCAGCCAAAGGGCAGCTACCAGGGATCTGCTTTTTGGCAAAGTCGGAGTGTATGCTCCATTTCCGCCTGTTTCTCTCTGGAATTAAAACTTAGATGCTATGTTAAGGTTCTGTCAGCTGTGACGGACCTATACTCACAAAGAGCGCGTCCCGGGGCTGGTGTCCGGCAAGAATGGCAATGCAGACTCCCCACGGGCAGAGGGTGTCGCCCCAGCCCCGGCGTTTCCCACAGCACCTAGGGCGCGCCCACGCGGGCCGCCCAGCAAAATTGCAGTCTGGCGCGGGCCAAGATGGCGACTGTGACATCACCAGGCAGTGACTACGCGCCATCACAAAATGGCAGCTGGCGGGAAAATAAATGGAAGCTGATGGGGGAGAGCATTTGGAAGGATACCAGACCGCTTATAAAAGTTCCTAACTATTCCTGGGCCACCGCAACCTATTTCCCAACTCGTATCAAGGCAGACAGGCTCTCAGGGCATCTGCTAGTATAAAGGTTCGACTCCCCATAATTGGTTCGCGGGCGGAAACGAAGAACAGGAAATGGGCGTCCCCGGTTTCCCTGCTCAATCGTTCGGAAACAGAGGTTAAGAGATAGGGAAGAACGTCTTCATTCCTTCTCAAAACCGGAGGATGACCTGGTCATCCGCAGCGTGGTCCCAGTGGACCGGGGGACAATGGGTCACCAAGCGCTTGGATTTTTAGGTCCCAGTGGACCGGAAGACCCAAGTCCAGAACCCGCTAACCAAGGGAAGGAGGCAGTTTACCGGAGTGAAGTGTTGCCAGCCAGCGCTGGCTGCGACAGAAGCGCTGAGAAGCTGCTGGGAGCGTGGTGGAGCTGGGGCGCGTGGATGCCGGTGGCTGGTGTGGACGGCACTGGCGGCTGGCGCAGGTGGGATCAGTGGGGGTGCGCAGGCGGCATGGCTTGCCGGGCCCGCGGCGTGGAGACAAAATGGCTTCCAGGCACACGCCAGACATTGAGGCTGGGCCCCGAGGAGCACCGCCAGTGAGCCTGGCTTGGGGCGGGTGGGGCAAACCGGCCAGAGGTCCCGGCGGTGACCGGAGAACCAAGCTGGAACGGTGCTTTAGGAGGTACAAGCAGCAGGCAGAGGTCCTGGCCCGCGCAGGCAGTTGGCAGGCAGAGCAAGTGCCAAGCTGCCTGGCTCGGGCCAGAAAGATGGCCGCCGACTCCTAGGATTGGTTAGGAGTGGAAAGTGGGAGGGATTAAAGATTGTGAGGCCTCCAGTGAGGCCATGAGGTGGGAGGGGTTAAAGATGGCGAGGCCTCCAGTGAGGCCATGAGGTGGGAAGGGTTAAAGATGGCGAGGCCTCCAGTGAGGCCATGAGGTGGGAGGGGTTAAGGATGGAGAGGCCTCCAGTGAGGCCATGAGGTGGGAGGGGTTAAAGATGGCGAGGCCTCCAGTGAGGCCATGAGGTGGGAGGGGTTAAGGATGGCGAGGCCTCCAGTGAGGCCATGAGGTGGGAGGGGTTAAAGATGGTGGGGCCAAGATGGCGGCCCCCCAGTGATTTCACGTGTCCAAGATGGCGGGCCAAAGCTGGCGACCCCCCCCCCCAGTAATTCCATGTGGCTGCTTACCGGAATGGCCAGGCCCAGGCAGCAGGGGTGGGCAGGCACAGGGTGAAGGGCGCCAGGGTGCGAGTCCGAGTGGAGGAACCAGCTGGAGCGCGGGCTGGACTTGGCGGGCTGGGGGCTGTTTAGCAGAGTGGCGGCCGCCTAGATGGAGGAGGCAGGCGGCCCCGGCAGGCGGGTCTAAGCAATGCCAGGCGCGGAGAAGACATAGGCGCGCGGTGTGGCGCAGTCCGCGGGCGGCGCGGTCCCATTCCAGCGGCGGGCGGCGTGGGCAGGCGGGAACGGCGGTTTTAGGAGGTCCAAGCGGCAGGCAGAGGTCCTGGCCCGTGCAGGAGGTAGTCCACGCAGGCACGGGGCGGCAGCGGCGGCAGTGGTGGGAGCAACGCCTGCAAGCGGAGCGCTGCTGTGGGACCTCGCAGTCAGCTGCTGGTGGGTCGGAGAGTCCGGGGCTCAAAAAGAGAGAGTAAAAATAAAAAGAGAAAAAAGGAAAAAAACGAAAAAAAAAAGAAAAAATGGGGAGGGACCCAAGAGTTCTCCCGGTTCGGCACCAAATGATAAGTAAAATAAAAAATTAAATGCGAGTAAAATAAAAATAATGTGCATACGGCGGAGTGTGAAAAACACGAGAGAGGTCCGGTACACGTGGCATGTAAAGTTTTAATGGCACGGCTCTCCCGGGGATCAGGGCGAGGCACTGTGGGGCCCGCGCGCCTGTCCGAAGCTTGAGGACGCGGGCTCTCCTTTTAAAGGCATGCATCTCGCGAGATGAGGGTTTACTCGCGGGAATGCCCAATTCTCGCGGGGGTTTCAGCCCCTCCCTTGCCCTGCAGAGGTCATGTGACACAAAGTCACATGAGTGCAGGACCCAACTTAACAGAAAGGACCAGGATAAAAATCAGATGGTTAAACCAAGTTATAAATGGTTTGTGGTATGTTTGTTTGCATATGTAATGAAGATGGTTATGTTTAAATTCATTCAAAGGATCACAGTGAGGTTTTATTAAGATAATTTCCTGTGTTTTCTACTGTTTCTGTTTTTCCATGGTTACATTTCTAAAGTAAAAGTTAACTCCTGTGTTATGGTAATGCTGTATTTGGGCTCTCCAAGTGTTATAGGTTTTAGACAAAACACCAGCCTGTTTGGCTATCCCAGTTCATCACAGCTGCCTAAAAATTTGTTTCCTTATGGGTGACATGGCTCCTACTTTTGAGCCATGCCTGGAAAACCATGTAAGTCTTGTTTCTCAGAGACTTATGTTGTCAAGCTCTGGATGATGCTCTAGATAATATCCCAGATGAACATCTGAGGGAGCCCTTGGACAGCTATGGACATCTCAAATATCAACTGATCTAACCACTGCAAGTGGCTTCCTCACACCCTCAAGATCTGCTGCAGTTTTTTACAGGCTCGGCATAAAGTCAGAAATGAAATCTGGACCATGGTGGACGCTCGCAAGACAGACCGGGGAAGCCTATGCAACTGCTCCATCCCTTCCAACTTGGAGACCAGGTAGCACTAAAAAGATCAGCCTGGATACATTGGACATATGCAAAGCCGGCCCCAACCAGTGGAGCAAAGCAGGACCAGGGGAGCATACCAACCCCCAGCCACCCCACCAGGATCTGCCTCATCAGACACCAACCGGGCATCGGCAGTTCTGGGTTACAAATGAAGGGAAGCATCGGACCACTGGTTTCCCTAATGATGCTCTTCAATAACTGGATCAGAATTAAGGGAAACCTCCAATATGCCTGCAGGTTTCAAGCAATTAAATCCTATCAGGATGATAACTGGGACTAGAAAGAGCAGCAGGCAGGAATATTTGATTGTCCTGTCATAGGGTGTGGAAATCAGTAATTATTCCTCGTCTTTAAAGTCTGTCAACAATATGGGAAGTCCTTATGTCTGTTTTGCCTTTGATCAAGTCATGCATATTGTAATCAAGGAGTCGACACCTTTAGAGATGCAGGTATTGGAGCTGCTGCATCCACAGTGCGCACTCTCCTATAAGTAACTTTAGATGGAATAATAATCGGCAAAGCTTTGAGCTAGAAATAGATGACCAGGGGATTTGAGATGGGTACAGGGGTGCATGAAAAACTATATTATAATGCTGTGTTCCAAAATTACCCCTCTGGCCACTTAAATTTTTTTAAAGCAATAGCTCCCACAAACCATGAAGGACCAAAGTGATGCCATGACAGGCTCCAGTTAAAGCTCTAAGTAGAGGAGGCTTAAGTTTGTCCATAGTTCCTGTTCCCCTGTAAACTTTGCTCTGTTCCCTGGAATGAAGCTGCTGAGCTAATCCGATAGGTCTAATCTGATACAGGTCTGGAATTAGCAGGTATCCCAGGCAAGGTCACTCTGCTCAGAGTTTGAGACCCCCACCCATCCTGAACATTCCTGAGATAAGCTTCCCAAGGCTCGAAAGCTAAGCCAATTGGGGGGGGGTGCGACAGCAGGCTTATGTTTTATTTTTTTTGTTATTTTTTTGGTGGTATTGGGGTTCCTGGAAGCCCTTCTACTTCCGGGCTACACTCCCAGACCTATTTTATATTTTTTTATTTGGAAACAGGGTCTCTTAAGCCAGTGAGGCTGTCTCCAAACCAGCATGATCCTCCTGTCTCTGCCTCCCAAGCGCGGGGATTTCAAGCGTGTGCCACCACGCCCGGCCCAGGCTTATGTTTTAAAATACCCAATCAATGCAAAGGTGGGTTGGAAGGCCTTTCTTAGGGCATAAATGCTTTGTTCTTGGGGGGCAAAGGGCTCTCGTCCATGCCCACTGCATTGGTCCACGTGGAGAGACCAAGCTCGAACTTGAATAAACAGCCCTATGCCTTCTTGCATTGGACTCAGCGGTGATCATTGGCAGATAACGGACTGGCATAACAAAGCAGGGTATTGTACAGGGCCTAAGACCCTCAACTCTTGGTTGCTGAGGTGTCCTGTAATTGTCAGCCAACTAAAGGGGCTCAACTTGCTTGGAGGGAGACAGGCTGTGACCCCCTCTGCCATGGCTGGAAGACAAAGGATGGCTGCCAAGCAGGGACAGCAATGGGAGGTTGTACCTGACACCCTCACTTAGTTTTCCCTGCAGATAGACAACACATCATTATTATTGGGATAAGCACTGCTACCACCATTATGGAGTCCAGTCACCTTGTTGGGAACCACCCTGTTTAGCTTTTTTGTGTTTTGTTTTGTTGTCTTTCTTTCTTTCTTTCTTTCTTTCTTTCTTTGGTATGGGAGATGGAACTCAGGGGTATTCTTCCTTTGAGCTACACCCCTAGTGAAAGACCCCCGAGTGGTCTTTCCCTTAGGAATGGAGACCCCGGAACCCAGAGATCAGTCCGAGACCACAGGATGCAATAGCATGAGGATTTTATCAATCACAGGTACCTGTGGGTGGCAGAGTCTGCACAGAGACTTGCGCGCCCCTGGTCTTTTTCAGGGGGTTTTTATAGGGGCAGCGGAAGCGGGGTTACAGAAGCAGAAAAGCATTGTTAGCCTAGATACAGAGTTGCTATTGGTTCCGGTAATTAGGGAACAAGACGACCTCGATCATGAGGTTGTTTTGGCCTTTACTTAATAGAAAATTGTATAGGACATACGGTAACGGTCTGTTCTGCCAGGAGACTGCTAGCGAGCAGTTATGCTCCCATTCTTCCTGTTTGGCAGGCTCACTGACTTTTGAAACCCTCCACAGCAGCACTCTATCTTCCGGGTTCAGATTTAGGTTAATCATGGCTTCGCTTTAGCTAAGCTGAGCTAGGGTCTTTCATTCCCCCATTTTCTTTATTGTGAGTTAAATCATTAACTCTTTTATTAGATTTCGGTTTCTCGTTCCACTAGCTGCTGGTATCGCTGGGTTATGACCAGGGTTTGAATTACTGACAGTCAATCTTTGATAAATTGTACTAGCCGATTGAGGATGCAGGGTCCAAAAGAGAGCAGGAGAAGGAGGATCAGGAGAGGTCCCACTAAGGAAGATATCAGGGTTGTGAACCAAGGGGATTTATTAAACCATCCCTCAAACCAGCCTTGTTGGGCATCGAAGATTTTCTGTCGCTGTGCTAGCCTTTCCCTGAGTTTGGCCATGCTGTCCCTCACTAATCCTGTGTGATCAGCATAGAAGCAACATTCCTCCTTTAATGCCGCACATAGGCCCCCTTCTTTCAGGAAGAGCAGGTCTAGTCCTCTCCGATTTTGCAATACTACCTCTGAGAGTGAGGTTAGAGATTTCTCGAGTGCACTCACAGATTCTTCCAATGCCTTTATGTCAGCATGCATGGCTGCTTGCAGAGCACTAAATTGGTGAGTTGCTATTAGGGCTGATGTGCCTGTACCAATTCCAGCTGCCACTCCCCCCACTGTTAACCCTCCCAACAATAACGCTAGTGTCATTGAGACAGGCTCCCTTTCAAATATGCCCCTTTGCTCAAATCGTTCAATGATATAGCTGGATTCATGATAAGTTATTCTGGGCCATAATTCAATTAATACACAGAAACCAGAAGTAGCGTGTAATGTCACGGCGGACACGCAAGGGGTTAGGCCGGAATTGCATGCCCAATGAGTGCCTTTTCCAGATGCCAAATAAGTATCACTAGGATATATGTCCAGTGTTTGATTGCATAACCCTTGATGGGACTTAGGGACTTGTCCGATACAGACCCCCTTTCCTGTTACCTCAGACAGAGTTAATTTATGCTGCAAGGTTCCGGCACAAGCTGCAGGGACAGTAGAGTGATTAGTAAAGCTACCTAACACCGCGACTCCCTCATAATATGGCGGGGTTGATACCAAGCAAAGCCAACATTGTTCAGTTTTAGAAGGCTCAGTAGCATTTAGGGTAGCATATGCTTCTTTGATTAGGCTATATAATCGACTTCCCGTACCTGGCCGAGGATTTCTTGTGGGAGGGACAGACACCATGGGAACGTTGCTAGGCTTGGGCAAGACATGTGCCCGCATGGGTTCATCAGGTAGCTTTTGGTCCGGCAGTACAGAGTTTGGACCCATTATATAGGTGCTCAGGGGGCTGACCTTCAGACGGATTTGAAAGATTATTCCATGGTCTTTCCCAGATAGGTACCATCGAAGACCCCATACATAGCCTGATTGCCATCCTAATGCTCGTCTGCCCTTGGGGGTAAAGGTAATTTTTAAGGTGAGGGGGTTACGTTGCGAGCGCCAACAGTCAGTGGGGCGTTCGTAGCCTGCCTTGACAGATATAAGATCCCAGTCAGAGACTGGCTTCCAATATGCATCCCCTGTGGTCTCGCACCCCCATGCTCCACAAAAATAATCTTGATATCCCCCACATTTGTGGGCCTGATTTCTGTCCCTGTGGTCCCCCGGGCAAATATAAAAATCAGACATCTGAAGGTTACATCGGGCGAAGGGACTTACACATCCATAGGGCTGGCCAGAAAAATCTCGGTGGGCCCTCCACCCATTACCGACAGTCATATCGGGTAGATATGAGTTGGGGTTAGTCGGATCAGCTAACGGGATATCCCACGTGTCCAGTCCTGCCGCTAGTTGACAAAAATCTGGCCTGAGGTTGGGGCACCAAGTTCCTAGCGCCCGCTTGTCTTGTTTCTCCCAGACAATTTCCCCTGTCTGGGAGAGTACCTGCCAGGTTAAAGCATAAATTTGATGGGGATTGTTATTTGCCATTCCCCCTTTTATCCCTGCCCAAATTATGATTGAGAGTCCCCACGCAAGAGTTTTATCTTTAGGGGATTGTTTCCTCGCTGTATTTTCCACTCTGGACCTGTTGATGATTTTGTCACGTTTCTGGCCGGCTTGGCGTGCGAGACGTGGATCCATGCCACTATGCCGTCAACCTTGATGGCAGTAGGCATTGTTAACAGTACGGTGTACGGGCCCTTCCAGCGCGGCTCCAGACTCCGAGATTGGTGGCGGCGGATCCAAACAATGTCTCCAATCTGGAAGGAATGCGGTATAACAGGTTGATCTAGCTGATCTCTGTAAGCCGCAGCAAGGGGTTTCCAAACTTCTTCCTGTACAATCTGTAATGCCTTGAGATGGGCCTGTAAAGTGGAACTGTTAGCGTATTCAGAAATATCAGCATTAAAGAAAGTAATGCTCGGGGGCGGAGCCCCATATAGGATTTCAAAAGGAGTAAGTCCATGAGGTCCTGGTGTATTTCTAGCTCTATATAGAACTAACGGTATCAGGAGAACCCAGTCTTTAGAGCCAGTTGCCAACGTTAATTTAGATAAAGTCTCCTTAATAGTTCTATTCATTCTTTCTACCTGCCCTGAACTCTGGGGTCTGTATGCACAATGTAATTTCCAATTTACCCCCAGCAACTTGGCCACCAACTGACTTACCTGGGACACAAAGGCTGGTCCATTATCACTGCCCAAGACCTGGGGCATTCCATACCTGGGGAAGATTTCCTCTAGAAGCTTCTTCGTGACTATTTTTGCAGTTTCACCTTTGGTAGGAAAGGCCTCTACCCATCCGGAAAAAGTATCTATGAATACTAAAAGATATTTGTATCCATACAGTCCAGGTTTTATTTCAGTAAAATCTATTTCCCAATGTATTCTGGGGCGATGTCCCCGCACTCTGACACCTTGCAGGAGCTGCGTTTTTCCTGAATTAATCTGTGCGCAAGCTTTACAATTGTCCATTACCTGTTGTAGTATCTTATTTTTATTAAGAAGATATAGTCCCACTTCGCATCTTTCTAGAAGGGTACTCATTTTTTTTTTCCCCTAAATGTGTTAATTTATGTAGTTGTTGTACCAGCCATGTGGTTGACTCAGTGGGCCACACAATCTTAGAATCGTATACCCAACACTGTTCCACCGAATCGTAAGTGGCCCCCATTTTCTTTAGGAGACTTAAGTCCTCCTTGCTATATTTCAGACGCTCTTGCTTTCCTGGAAACTTTTCTTTCGTAGTTATGGAAAGAATTTTGGATGTGTCTGCCATGGCAGCTTCTCTAGCCGCTATATCTGCCAGTCGATTTCCTTTAGCTTCCATGGAGTCCCCCTTCTGATGCCCAGGACAGTGCATGATACTTAGTTGTTGTGGCAGAAACAGCGCCTCCAACAGACCCAGTATTTCAGACTTATTTCTGATTTCTTTCCCTTCGGAGGTAAGAAGTCCTCTCCGTCTATAAATTTCACCGTGTATATGGGCGGTGGCAAAAGCATAACGGCTATCAGTATAAACATTTAGTTTCTTACCTTTTGCCATCTTCAGAGCCTGGGTCAGGGCGATTAATTCTGCCCGCTGTGCAGATGTTCCGGGAGGCAGAGCCTCTGCCCATATTACCTTAGTGGTGGTTGTTACGGCGGCTCCTGCTCTCCTCTGTCCGTTGTCCACAAAACTGCTTCCGTCCGTGAACCAAGTATAATCTGCATCTTTAAGAGGCTGGTCCTTCAGATCTGATCTAGTTCCATGTGCCTCGGCCAAGATCTGAAGGCAGTCATGTTGTTGAGTTGCTTCCGGTATTGGCAACAACGTTGCAGGATTAAGTGTCACTACGGGTCCGAAATGCACCCGATCTGTATCCAAAAGCATTGCCTGATAATGAGTCATTCGGGCATTTGACAGCCATCTGTCTGGGGGCTGTCTGACGAGGGCTTCCAGGGCATGGGAAGCCAGGACAGTTACAGATTGCCCTAAAGTTAGTTTATTTGCATCCTTTACAAGGACAGCTACGGCTGCAACCATCCGCAAGTAAGGAGGCCATCCGGAGGCTACGGGGTCAAGTTTCGATCGGTGGTCCAGTGATATCTTTTTCCTCCTGTGGCTCCTTGAACCCAGGCAGTGCGGTTGCTTAAGGGCCCTGCAGCCCTGGTCAGAACTGAATGCTGGGCTCCGGTATCAACGAGAAAAGTTACTGGCTGCCCCCCAACTTCGAGAGTTACCCTGGGCTCAGGGGGGGGCTCCTGGCCCTGACCTCCCTAGTCATCCCCCAGAGCCAAGAGGGACACTGGCTGTTTTGGCTTTTTGGGGTTCTTCGGCTTTTTGGGGCAGTCCTTGATCCAGTGTCCTTTTTCCTTGCAATAAGCACATTGGTTCCTATCTATCCTAGCTCTCCCTTGACTTTCTGCCCTACCCCCTTGCACTACGGTGGCCAATACTCTGCTCAATTCTTTATTTCTTCTCCTGTCCCTGTCCTCCTGATCTTTTTTCATGCGTAACCACAATCGCTCTTCCTTCTCTTCAGGGGTTTCCCTTTTATTGTAGACTTTCTCGGCCTCTTTCAATAAGTCTGCCACAGTATAACCTTGAAGGCCCTCTAATCTCTGTAATTTATTTCTAATATCCGGGCTAGACTGCCAGATAAAGGACATAGAAAGACTAGTAGCCTGTCCTGGGTCCTCTGGGTTGTATGGAGTATACATTCTATATGCTTCCTTTAGTCGTTCTAGGAAGGCTGAGGGAGTTTCCTCATTGCCCTGTACTACCTGTTTCACCTGTGCCAAATTAGTGGGGCGTCTTGCCGCCTCCCGGAGACCCGTTAAGAGCAACTGGCGATAAAGACGTAGGTGTCCCCTACCTTCTTCCGTAGTGAAATTCCAATTCGGGCGGGTTAAAGGAAAAGCACCATCTATAACGTTAGGCAGTTGGGTAGGTTGCCCGTTTTCCCCTGGGACATGCTTCCGGGCCTCCAAGAATACCCTTTGTTTTTTTTCTGTGGTTAATAGGACCTGTAAAAGCTGTTGGCAATCATCCCAGGTTGGCTGGTGCGTGACTAAAACAGACTCAATAAGATTAGTTAAGGCTGACGGATCCTTAGAGTAAGGAGGGTTATGCTGTTTCCAGTTATATAAATCTGAGGCCGTAAAAGGCCAATACTGTAATCGGCCATCCGGCCCCTCTCGTAGGGGGAACGCCTGAGATGTAGATTCCGCCGGGGGTTTGCGCTTCCCCCTTAAGCGCTCCGCCATGGGAGAGGGAGCAGGAGTAGCGGGAGTGCCGTCTCTGGGTGCAGGATCATTTTCTCTAGCTGCTTCATTTTGCTCCGGGGCTGGTGGAGCGGCATAGGGAGGAGGTTCCTCCGTTAAAAGATCTATTAAAGGTGCACTGGGATCTGGGGGATAAACTGGAGGAACAGGTTTAGGCTTTGGAGAGCGGGGAACTAAAGGATAAAGGGAGGAACGGGGGGAAGGTTCGAGGGAAGTGGGGGCTAGAGGGGAAGAAATTTTGAGGGGAAGAAAAGGCTGGACCCACACCGGGGGATCCAATACAAGGCTTTCCCAGGTGATAATATAAGGGACTTGATCCGGGTGTCCCTGTCTTCCCACCTGAAAAATAATTTTTTTAACATTAGTTATGATTTCTAGGTTGAATGTGCCCTCTGCTGGCCATCCCTTTCCGAAGGCAGGCCATTCAGATGAACAGAGGGCGTTCCATTTTTTCTTTTTTATTTCTACTGAGATTGACTCAGCTCGGCACCTTATGTCGGTCCAATGATCTAAGGAAAGACTTAAAGGGGTAATTAAGGTTTGGCCCATGGTTCTAAGAGACAATAAACACAAAATTTGACACACACACACGCACACAGAACAATTCGTCACAAGACTAACAAACGTTGCGGCCGCAATATGACTTTCAGATGAGGAATAAGGGAGGATTCCAAGTTCCCCCTCTCCTCTACAGATGAGGAATAAGGGAGGAGTTCCCCCTCTCCTCTACAGATTGTTCCAACAATTGGAACACAGATGTCCTCGGGACGTCTCCCGGGACGCGGGGTTGAGGGTTCTGAGTTCGTCAACTCCCCTCCTTCCCCTCAGATACAGATTGACCTGATCAAGTCTCAGAAACACAACTTAAAGACAACACAAAACATTCAACTTAAAGCGCTTACCTCCCGGTGGTGAGTCGGTGGTCCCTGGGTAGGGGGTCGCCGATCCCGGACGAGCCCCCAAATGAAAGACCCCCGAGTGGTCTTTCCCTTAGGAATGGAGACCCCGGAACCCAGAGATCAGTCCGAGACCACAGGATGCAATAGCATGAGGATTTTATCAATCACAGGTACCTGTGGGCGGCAGAGTCTGCACAGAGACTTGCGCGCCCCTGGTCTTTTTCAGGGGGTTTTTATAGGGGCAGCGGAAGCGGGGTTACAGAAGCAGAAAAGCATTGTTAGCCTAGATACAGAGTTGCTATTGGTTCCGGTAATTAGGGAACAAGACGACCTCGATCATGAGGTTGTTTTGGCCTTTACTTAATAGAAAATTGTATAGGACATACGGTAACGGTCTGTTCTGCCAGGAGACTGCAAGCGAGCAGTTATGCTCCCATTCTTCCTGTTTGGCAGGCTCACTGACTTTTGAAACCCTCCACAGCAGCACTCTATCTTCCGGGTTCAGATTTAGGTTAATCATGGCTTCGCTTTAGCTAAGCTGAGCTAGGGTCTTTCACTAGCCCTATTTTTATTCTTTGTTTTGAAACAGGGTCACACTGAGTCACAGAGGGCCTCACTAAGTAGCTGAGACTGGCCATGAACCTGGATCCTCCTGTCTCAGCCCTGCAAATGCTGGGATTGGGATTACAGGTGTGTACCACCATGCCTGGCTCTATTTTGTTTTCTTAAACATCAAAAGTGACCCTCCCAGAAAACTAATGAATATGGCAAATCAAACCTACTCTTCTAGAAAAACCCATTTTGTGTTTGTGTGTGTGTATGGAGTGTGTGTGTGTGTGTGTGTGTGTGTTGCTGGGGGTTGAGCCCAGGGCATTCTACCTCTAAGATACATCTCAGCCCTATTGTTTATTATTTATTCAAAAACAGGGTCTTACTAAGTAGCTGAGGCTGGCCATGAACCTGGATCCTCCTGTCTCAGTCTCCCAAGTACTGAAATTACAAACATGAGCCACCATGCCTGCCTAGCAAAAACCATTTTTTAAAAATATCAATCCAACCCCTAACAAACTCCCCACCTTTCAGTCCATACCTCAAAGACCCTACAAAACCTGGACTGACAAAGGGTCCCAGCTGCTGCTTTCTCACCTTGCACCAGTATTGGAAAATTGCTTTGATATTAATTTCTAAACTGTAAAAAGTAGTCAGGGCCTGGAGGCTGTGCAGGCACTCAGGCAGGGAGGGGGCAGCAGCTGTTACAATGAAGAGCTTCCCTCTCCCTTTGCCCTTCTAATTATTAACCTATAGTAAAAAGCCATAGAGACAATTAAAGCCTTTAGCCCCCAAAAATGTATAGAGGCCATCAATGCCTCTGTTTGCCTCCTCTCCTCCGTGACCTGGCCTGCGTATAGGAAAGGTAAAGTCTGTGGGCTGCTTCAAAGCACCCATAGTTGATGACCAACCAATGCTGCCCAATACAATAGAGGTGAAGGCCAGGTAGATTCTTGACCCCTGCACTTAGTAAGTGCACTGTCCAGAGACAAAGATGCACCACCTGCCTACGGAATAAGACGCTAGCCCATTGCCTTGGTAACACTGATAAGAAGATAACAATAGGGGCCAGAGATCCATTTTCGGGCTCTCTAGCATGCAGGTTAGCATGCTGCTTTTTCCTTGACTTGTCTACTTTCTACTTATTTCGTAAAAAAAAAAAAAAAAAAAAGAATTTCAAAGCTGCACTGACCTGTGCATTAGTTTTAATTTTTCTATTCAACAAACTTTAGTTGAATAAGAAAAAGAGCCCTCTGCAGCATTTAATCTGTAACAACCCAAAGCAGCATTTCAGGCTCCTGACAATAGTCTCTCTCTTGAGCTGGGCGTGGTGGGTACGCTGGTAATCCCAGTATTTAGGAAGCTGAGACAGGAGGATTCAGGTTTGCAGCCAGCCTCAGCTACATAGTGAGGCCCTCTGCAACTCAGTGAGACCCTGTTTCAAAATAAAGAATAAAAAATAGGGCTGGGGTGTAGCTCAGAGGTAGAATGTCCCTGGATTCCCAAAAAAAAGAGTGTTGGGAGTATAGCTCAGAGGTCAAGTGCCCCTGGGTTCAAACCCTAGTACTAAAAGAAAATTTGTTTTAAAGCCAGGCATGGTGGTGCAAGCTTGTAATCCCAGCATTAGGGAGGCTGAGACTGGAGAATTAGGGATTGCAGACAGCCTCAGCTCTTTAGTGAGGCCCTCTGCAGCTTAGTGAGACCCTGTTTAAAATTAAAGAATAAAAAATAGGCAGGGGGTGTAGCTGGCAGTTTGAATGCCCTGAGCTCCATCCCTAGACACGCAAGAAAAAAAATGTTTTAAAGTAAAAGCAAAAAAGGGGGTGCCGGTAAAGCCCAGGTGTTGAATTCTAAATTTAAAAAAGAAAATTAGTTGCCCTCAGAGAGGGAAGGAAGCAGCTCAGATTCAGATGGTGGGTCTCACAGTGAACACACTAGGTGAGGTGTGGGAAGAGCAGCGCCCTGCGGCCGCCCTGGCTAATCCTAGAAGGGTCTCTGCTTGCTGCTCCTGGTCTAACTTGACTTGTGACTGGTCCAGTTATTACTTTTCCTTCCCCCACCCTCACCTCATTCTATATTCAGAGTTTGATCTTAGCCGGGCGTGGTGGCTCACGCTTGTAATCCCTGCACTGGGGAGGCTGAGACAGGAGGATCGGCAAGGTTCAAAGCCAGCCTCAGCTACTGAGTGAGCCTCTCAGGAACTTAGTGAGACCCTGTTTCGAAATAAAATATAAAATAGGTCTGGATAGTCCAGAAGTAGAAAGCCCCCTAGGGTCCACTCCCAGTACCACAAAAATAATAATAATAAATAAATAAATAAAAAATAAAAATAAAGGGAGAAGTTAAAAAAAAAAAAACAGAGTTTGATCTTACTAAAGCACAGGTGGCGATACCACACCAGGGAGTTAAAGGAAAAGCAGGAAGGGAAAGAGGAAGTGTTTTTCTGTGTGTGTTGCCTGTTTATCTGTTTGTAATACTGGAGATTGAACCCAGGGGCATTCTATCTCTGAGCTACACCTCCAGACCTTCTAATTTTTTGTTTTGAAACAGGGTCTCCCAGGTGCTGGAACTCTCACTACTTTGCTGAGACTGGCCTCCAGCTTCTGTCATCCAGCCTCAGCCTCCCCAGCACTGGGGTTGCACAGGTGTGCCACCATGCCTGGATCAGAGGGGGACTTTGAGAAGTCAGTTTTCCTCCGTCTTCCTAGTCTCTATTTTACCCGTCCAAACTTTCTGAGCAAACTAACTCAACAAGTTTTTATGCTAAAGTAATACACTAAGTGATTTCGGAAACTGTCAAGTCATAGAAAACATTATTCCTATATTCACCCATTTCCATTCCAATCACTTCAAAGTAGACCTTGGAGCTCCTCCCAAGATCCTAACACTGCCCCACCCACGATCCCACCTCTAGGTAAAGCCCGCAGTGCCTGGGCCTGCACCTGCTTCCCTTCCCTGGCTGGAGGCTGGGGATGCGCGCCCGGTGGGGTTCCCGCGCCGCGCGACGCAACCGCCCAGCCTCGAGCCTCAGCCGCTCTAGAGGAAGGTCTAGAGGAAGGTCGGAGTCGCTTCTCGCTAGGGAGGGAGTTTGCCCACCGCAGTGGGGTCAGGAGCCCGGTGCCAGCAGGTGAGTGCAGGCCCCTCCTAGACAGGCGGCACCATCCCTGAGGTCCGTGGCTGGATTCTCCGCCCACTTTCCTCTCTTTTCATGAACTGGAGCTCACCCTGAAATCAGTCCCTTAACTAGGGGAAGGCAGCGACCACCCTGCTACGGACCCCAGAGGCGACACCGCCCCACACAATCTTGGTCCCCTGGCTGCATCTATAAGTGGCCCCACACCCTCCCTCTGTCTCTCAAGAATTCCCAAGTTAGGTCTGGTGTGGAGCTCAGACTAGAGTGCCTGCTCAGCTTTCACAAGGCCCTGGGTTCCCTCGGGCACCCAGAGAAAGAGTAAATACCGTAAATATTGTCCCTCCAGGCTTGTTTTGACTGTTCCTTTGCCTTCTTGCTCTCTCACTGCCCTGAAGTCTCATCCTGTGTCTATCACTTTTCTCCAGTTAGCCAGACCTTTTCCTCTCCCTTGTCCCCTCGGCCTAAAAGGCTCCTCTTTCCGTCCTCTGTGGCCAGCTCCTCTAGCGCAGGCGCTGCGGGCCAGCTGGACTGTCAGGAAGGCGCACTCAGGACACAGAAGGTCACCAGAGGGGCCCAGGAACGAAGGCGTGGTTGCGTGGTTGGCTTGGCCGGCACCTAGGCACATGGTGCAGCGTGCTCACATGCTGCAGCATTCCTAGGTGTGGAGGAGTCTTATGGCTCCAGAAAATGACTTGGGTGACTTTGTGACAGTTCACTGAACTTGCAAACTTGGACTTCCAATGATGGCAGAGTGGGGATTGAAAATGGTCCCATGGGGCAGCCAGTGGAGCCGGTGACCGGGAGAAGGAGAGAAAGTATTTATCCCCCACCCGTTCTGCGAATTTTCAGCCAGCACGGTGTGGGAGAGCAAGTTTAGATTCACCACGAAAAATCATTACTGTCTAGGCACATGATTGGGATACTATTTTTCTAAGATCCGGGCATGGTGGTACATGCCTGTAATTCCAGCACTTGGGAAGCTGACAGGTTTGAGGCCAGCCTCAGCCACTTAGGGAGACTCAACAACCGAGTGAAACCTGTTTCAAAACAAAACATAAAAAACGATGGGGGAGTGTAGCTCAGAGGAAGAATACCCTTGAGTTCAATTCCCAGTAAAACACACACACACACACACACACACACACACACACACACACACACACAGTTTATAAGAGCAGGGAGAGAAAGACAATTAAAAACTAATGTTAGAGCCGGGCGTGGTGGTGCACACTTGTAATTCCAGTGCTTGGGAGGCTGAGACAGGAGGATCGCACAGGTTCAAAGCTAGCCTCAGCTACTTAGTGAGGCTCTCAGCAACTTAGTGAGACCCTGTTTCCAAATAAAATATAAAATAGGTCTGGGAGTATAGCCCGGAGGTAGAAAGCCCCTGGGTTCCACCCCCAGTACCACAACACAACACAACAAAACAAACCCCCCCCCAAAAAAATTAAAATCTGATGTTAGTTTGAAAATAATGGACTGTGGACAGTTTGACAATACTAGTTCTTTATACAAATAAGAGTGGGTAGGTAGATAGGTAGGTAAACTGGTTAGTTGACTGCTAAACAGATTAGTTTGGGTATTTTTGTCCTAAGGGGAGGGCTTTTACTCTCGTGGGTTTGGGGGTATGCTTCTATAGACCAAATGGCTAGACGGCTGGATCCTCCGGTTGATGACCTAGATTGCTTTGCAGGGTTGGACGCGGCAGGGCACATTCCAGTCCATGCAGTCCTCTGCCCGGGTGCCCTGTAGTCTGTCGGCAAGTCCGCCGCCTGTGTTCCGAGGCAGTGGCTGCCCGGCAGCCATCGCGGCAGTTGTGGTGGTCACTATCCCTGGGATGGGATGTGTGTGCCGGGACAGTGTCCTGGGGTCGTAGCACAATCAGGAGACGCTCTAACCGTTTGAAAAAGCCTGTGAGTGTGTGTGTGCGCGCGCCGCCTCTCCAGTCCGGTAAGCCTAGCTTCTTCACATAACATGGTGAGAGAGGAGTCGACGATTTGGCTATACCTAACACTTAATTTATGGCACAAGTTGAAAAAAAGGCACTTTATAATTCTAGGTTTTGAAGTTGAAGATACCCGCCTGAAGGAAAGGACAGGAAACATGGACACGGAAGAAGGCGGCCCACCCGAGGGCGAACAGGCCCCGCCCCCCACAGAGGAGGGCCCGCCCCCTCCGGGAGAGGCCCCGCCCCCGCCGCCAGAGGAGGCCCCGCCCCCCACGCCCGCGGGGCTCGGGGAAGATGTGCTGGACGTGCAGGGCCCGGCGCTGTCCGTGAGCGACTACCGGGACCTGATCCCCTCGGACGAGGACGAGGAGGAGTTGTCCCAGAACCGAGTCCGGCCCCTGCTGGCGCCGCGGCCGGTGCAGTCGGCGATCTCCGACGTGCTCTCGCAGTCCTCCCGGCGGTCCTCCAAGTACCGCCGGAGCATGAGCGGCATCCCCAACCTGCAGGAGACGCTGAAGGAGCGGCAGGTGCTTCCGAGGCTCCTCGGAGCTGGAGGGGGGGGGGCGTTTTCTTAGGATCACAGCTTTTATGCATGGCATTCAATTTTTAGGCCAGGTTCAGAGATGCAAGGGAAAACCGAAAATCGAAAATCGATCCATCATACAAATATATATTTGAAATTCTAGCAGCAAAGCTTGGTCTGGAGGTAGCAGTTGTTGAAGAATTAATTTTGGATTGTCCGTCGGTAAGTTTAAGTCATTACTATCATTATTGCTATTGCTATTATCATTGTTGTTGCTGCGGGGGGATGAATCCAGGGCCTGTGTAGTCAGACAGCTCATGTTCTCTGCCACTGAACTACACCTCAAGCCCTTACTTCAATAAATTTTTCTTTATACTTATTATTTATTTATGATCAATTTTTGGCACTGGGGAGTGAATCTAGAAACATTCTACCTCTAAGCTACACCCCAGCCCAATTTTATTTTTTTGTTTTGAAACAGGAGCTCACTAAGTTAATGAGGGTCTCACTGGTGCTGAGGCTGGCCTTGACCCTGCAGCCCGCGAGTACTAGCTTTCCATCTCTGTGCCGCCACGCCAGGATGCCGTCATTATTTTCAAATTGCTCCTTGATAAATGGTTGATCTAAAAAATTGGAGTCATTCTTAGGTGCGATAAAATATTTAGAAATTGAAGCTTAGAATTTAGTGACTAGAGTAGAAAGCTTTGTTTTATATAGTTATAATAATTGTAGTCATTCAAGCGATATGTCTAATCAGGTTTACAGTTGTGGAGGAGAAAAGAGAAATTAGCAAGTAGAATTGGGCCAAAATTTGAACACAGAGTAACTTCAGAAGATGGAGGTGTAGGTAACAGTGTGTAGGTAACAGTGTAGACAATGTAGGTAACAGTGTAGACGACAGTGTAGAAGTGAGTCTACATGAACCCAGGAGGTCATTTGTTCAGAAGAATACATCTGAACTGGGCTTTCATAAGTTTCATAAGAAAAAAAAAAGAATTTACCCAAATTCCATGGTCATGTTGGAGTCAAGTTAAAGTTCTAATCTTGCCTCTGTCGCACCTGCCCCCGCATGCCTTCAATGGAGTAATTGAACCTTGTTTTCCTCATTTACAAAGTGTTGATTATTAAGATATGTGAAATGCCTAGCAAAGGGGTTGGTTTGATTTGCCAAGCAAGGTGGTACAGAGCCGTGATCCCAGTACCTGGGAGGCTGAGAGAGGAGGGTGGCAGATTGAAGGCCAGCCTCAGCAATTTAGTGAGGCCCTAAGCAACTTAGACCCTATTTCAAAATAAAAAATAAGAAGGCTGGGAGTGTAGCTTGGAGGTAGAATGTTCAGTCCCTGGGATCACAAGAAACAGAACGCCAGCAAAGAGGCTGGCGCGCTTTGTTGTGATCCCTCCTCACTTTGCTGATCATCATTTCTCTTTTATTTAACAGCTGGAACCATTTGCTCGTTTTTTTGAGAAAGACGGTTGTAAGACATTGAGATTTTTGTATCAGGAAGGAGACGTACCTGGTATTGGTAAGGATGTCTTAATGAGATCAATGTCTAGTAATTAGCTAATAAGTATTAAAGTGCTGCATATATTTTCTCTTATACATAGACAATCTTTTACAGTATGGGAGACATTTTACCAAATACTTGGGTAAAAAAAATAGTGTCTTAAGAATAGTACATTTTATTATTTATTTACTTATTTATTTATTTTGCAGAACTAAGAGTTGAACCTAGGAGAATTCTACCTCCAATATATACTTCAGCCCAATTTTTTATCTTTATTTTTAAACAGGATCTCTCTAAGTTGTAGAGGGCCCCAATAAGTAGCTGAGGCTGCCTGTGAACTTGAGATCCTCCTGTCTCAGCCTCCCAAATACAGGGACAACAAGCATGTGCCACCACACCTAGAACAGTACATTTTATAGCTGGGCATGGTGGGACATTCCTGCAATTCCAGTACTTGGGAGGCTGAGATAGGAAGACCACAGATTTGAGGACAGCCTCAGCAAGTAGTGAGACTCTCATCAACCTAGCCAAATCCTGTTTCAAAATAAAATATAAAATAGAGCTAGGGGTGTAGCTTGGAGGTAGAATGCCCCTGGGTTCA
This sequence comes from Muscardinus avellanarius, assembly GCF_963383645.1. Classification (NCBI taxonomy): domain Eukaryota; kingdom Metazoa; phylum Chordata; class Mammalia; order Rodentia; family Gliridae; genus Muscardinus; species Muscardinus avellanarius. The sequence goes on from NC_137794.1 coordinate 71,605, forward strand.
ATAGCCAGTAACACACAGACAGACAGACAGACAGACAGACAGACACACACACACACACACACACACACAGAAAGACACACACACACACATGCATGAGTACATTTTTGAAATATTAGAAATTACCATGAAGATTTAAGGAGAGAGGTTCCTATGGAAACTCTAACCCTCTCTCTTGGGGATGCACATTTTTTTTAGACCCTAATTGCATTTCCCCTGGAACAGGTGGAGTCATTTTGTCCACACGTCTTCAGCTGACTAAAAATGGTCATGAAGCCACTCCAGGGCCTGGACTAGGGTAGACACTGGTCACCTCTGTGTGCCTGTCTCATCATCTTGCCCCTAGGGTAGACACTGGTCACCTCTGTGTGCCTGTCTCATCATCTTGCCCCTATTGTAGCTGTCAGTGGGATATCTAGCTTTCCCTGCTGTTGACATCATTCCTAAAATAATTAACATGCAACCAGATTATTAAGTCTTTTGTTTTAGTAACAAGCAAATGGATGGTTCTTTTTTTGGTCTTGGACTACTCATCTTATGAGTCTTGTGGACTGGCCTTCAATATGTCCCTCCAATGGGTTCTTTCTCCCTTTTTTCTCTGTTGCCTAAGACTAGGCCCATAACTTGTGCCTGTTATGGTATGTCCAGACTGAAGGTTCTCTCTCTGAAATCCTCACTACTGCTGATTGCTGTCAAGTAAGCCTTGACTTTTCCTCCTGTCCACTAGATTGGCTGCATCCCCCCTACCCAGGGCTGCTGCCATCTTGTCTGTTCTGACCCTTGCTCCTTCCAGATGCAGCTTTGCTGCTCCATTGAGCTGCCTGGTCACTGTTTTCTGCATGTGGCACATCACTGGCGTGCCCTTCTTTGCACTCGCCTGACCCCCACACCGCCGTCGTCTCTTCCCACAGCTTCCTGCTCTCTGCCCTTGGTGCATTCTTCGTCTATACAGCCCCTAGAGTGCTCCAACCACACCCTGCACTATTTTCCCGATACAGCACTTGACCATGTTCCCCAGCTTTCCTCAGTCTGGCCCCATATCAGTGGGTTGTGCATCTGAGATTCAGCCAACTGCGAAGGGAAAATACTTGGAAAACTTGCATCTATACAAAGCTCAGCATTCCTTAAGTAATACAGTATGATAATTATTTACCTACCATGTACATTGTTTTAAATATGAATAATGTAGAGGTAATTTAAAGTACATGGGAGGATGTGAGTTTGTTATATTCAATATTCACTATTTTATATAAAGGACTTGAGCATCCATGGATTTTGTTATCCTTGGGAGTCCTGGAACCAGTCCTTCTCAGATGCAGACAGACAACCATAAGTCTTACTTCTTCAACGAAGTACATAAACTCCCAGTCACTAGGTCGGCTCTGTAGGTTTCCTGTTTGTCCTAATTCTTATCCTGGGACTTTTATTGCATGGACCATATTTGTGTTACTCATTAAAAATTAAGTTGGGCAGGGTGGTACACACTTGCAATCTCAATACTTGGGAGGCTGAGATAGGAAGATTACAGGTTTGAAGTCAACCTCAGAAATTTAGTGAGGCTCTCAGCAACTTGGTGAGACTCTATTTCCAAATAAAAAATAAAATAAGGTTGATTGGATAACTCAGAAATAGAATGCCCCTGGGTTCAGTCTCCACCACCACCACAATCAATCAATCAATCAATCAATCTAAGACCTGAGTGTGGTGGCACACACCTATAGTCCCAGTACTTGGGAGGTTGAAACAAGAGGATCTCAGGTTCGAAGCCAGCCTCAGCGACTTGATGAAGCTGTCAGCAACTTAGTGAGACAGTTTATTCATATAAAAACTAAAAAGGGCTGAGGGTGTAGCTCAGAGGCAGAATGCTGCTGAGTTCAATGCCCAAGTAACTCACACACACATGCACACCTGAAATTTGTAGGAAATACCTACAATTAGAACAAAAATAAAAATTATTTGCAGTTCCACTCAGTTGAGAAAGCAGTCGGCCCTTTAGTGACTATCCCTCTACAGTTGCTTTAGTATATACTCATATTGTATCATACTCTATAGTAGATTTCTAGATTAGATAATATTGCCCTCTCCAAGCCAATACATATTTTTCTACAATTAAAATTTTAATAGTTTCATTGTATTTTATCACATTGATATAACTATAATTTTCAAAACTAACCCCCTGTTACCATCTCGGTTGTTTATAAGTTTTTGTTCCTGAAACAATGTCTCAGTGGTATCAGTGAAGCATGAATGTCCAAGAAAGAGTTTTAGGAGAATTCTCAGAGGGAAAATTGCCAGAACAAGGTGTAGACAAATCTTGGTGTTTTTTTTCCTGCTACCTACAAGAGCATTTATCAGTTTACTAAATATTTTCTTACATGTTTTTTTTTTTTTACTTGCATGTGCTAACATATAAATGCTGATTTATTTATGTATTATTTATTTATTTTTGGTGGTATTGGGGGTGGAAACCAGAGGCTTTCTCCCTCCGGGCTATACTCCCAGACCTATTTTATTTGTAAACAGGGTCTAAGTGTTGCTGAGAGCCTCACTAAGTAGCTGAGGCTGGCTTTGAACCTGTGCGATCCTCCTGTCTCAGCCTCCCAAGCGTGGGGATTACAAGCGTGCGCCACCATGCCTGGCTAGTGCTTATGATTCTAAATGGATCATTAAAACAAAATTTTTTCTTGACTTGCTTTTTGCACTTTCCAGGAAATACTAGACTTTTTCTATGTTATTACATATTGTCCTCATTTAAACAAATTCTATATAGTTTTCCATTGTACCGCTGCACTGTGGTTTTTAGACATCCTCTTCCTACTGGTGGTCACGTCTCTGCCCGTGATCAGGAAGCCTCAAACTTGCCTTATGTCTTCGTGGTCACAACTGTCTCACATGTCTACCTAGGGACTAGGGAGGCTGGGCAGCAGCCGCTGTGGAATGGGACAAAGTAGGTTCTCTTGGCAAGGAGAAAGGACAATCCAGACGTAGGTGTGACCTCCGCGGATGGGTATTTGGATTCTTATGTTGCTACATACCATGTGTCAGGGCTCTTTGGCTGCAAGTAACAGAAATAGACTGGTCTATGTAAGTAAAACAAAAAAAAAAGTTGGGGGAGGTGTTCATAAAATTTAGAACTAGTTGAAGTAGAAGTAGAACTAGGGAAGAATGGGAATAGGACATTTCAGAAGATACCTGGGCAGATAAAACACTTTTGTGGTTTTCTATTGGGTATTATTTGTTTTGTCCCATTTAAAATTGTAAGTAGGAAGAATGTTAACATTTGTAAATTAGTATAACCAGTAATCTAATAGAGTTCTCACATTTTAATAGTTTTTAAAAGTAAAGATTTATAATTAAGCTAGGAAGCCAGGTGTGGTGCTGCATGCTTGTAATCCCAATACTTGGGAGGCTGAGACAGGAGGATTACAGGTTTGCAGCCAGCCTCAGCTACTTAGTGAGGCCCTTTGCAACTTAGTGAAATCCTGTTTTAAAATAAAAGAATGAAAAAAATAGGGCTGGGGACATAGCTCAGAGGTTGAATGCCCCTGGGTTCCACCCCTAGTACCAAAAATAAATAAATAAATAAAAGCCAGAAGTGGTGGTACGTGCCTGTAATCCCAGTACTTGGGAGGCTGAGAGAGGAGGATCACAGGTTTGAGGATAGCCTCAGCGACATATCGAGACCTTGTTTAAAAACAAAACAAAATAAAACAGGGCTGGGGGTGTAGCTCAGAGGTAAAATGCTTTGGGGCTCAATCCCCAGTACTACACACACAAAAGAAGATTAATAATGAAATGTTTAAATGTAAGTTGGGTTCCATGAGTGCTTGGAAGTGCAGGAACTGGGTTCTCACAGGGAGGCAGCAAAGGCTTCCTGAGCTAGGGTGTTTCAGCTGAGCCCTGAAAGGGGAGGAGGTGGAGGACAAGATGGGGGAGGGGACAGTGTGTGGAGGCTGAGCATGGCCACAGGGAGCAGAGTGCAGAGAGGAGGCTGCAGCTGGAAGATCGCACTTATTAGCGAGCGTTGGTAAGGGTTTTTTTTTTTTTTTTTTTTTTTTTTGTGGTACTGGGGGTGGAACCCAGAGGCTTTTTACCTCCGGGCTCCCAGACCTATTTTATATTTTATTTGGAAACAGGGTCTCACTAAGTTGCTGAGAGCCTCACTAAGTAGCTGAGGCTGGCTTTGAACCTGCGCGATCCTCCTGTCTCAGCCTCACAAGTGCGGGGATTACAAGCATGCCCCCCACGCCCGGCTCATTGGTAAGGTTTAAAAGATACGTATTCCGTGACCATATAGGAAACTTCTTACAGTAAAGTAAAACAGCAAACCTAGGTACAAGAGCCGCAGCAGTGTATTGCATATGATTCGTTTTGTGATCATACAGTATGTCCTTGACTTGTTTTCAGAATGTGGTCGAACCTTTGCCGGAGTAGCCAAAGGGTCAAAAATGATGAGATTGTATATAGAAAATGCAACCTCAGAGAAACTAAAAGAACTATGTCTATTTTTCGTTCGTTGCCAAAATGATGCTCCTGTAAATAGTAAAACTATTCATGAGGTATGTTTTCATTTTTACCCCAAAGATACAGTTAAATGTTAACGTGTATTTGTGGGTGGTTGGTTCTAGGGATTCAACCCAGGGCATTCTACCTCTGAGCTTTTCCCCACCCCCCCCCTTTTTTTTAATTTTAGACAGGGTGTGGCTAAGTTGCTGAAGCTCTCCTCAAACCTGTGATCCTCCTCAGCCTCAGAAGTACCGAGATTACAGGTGTGCGCCACTGGGCCGGCTACACTGATGTATTTTTAAGTTATATTCTTGTTTTACTTCACTCTCTTTTTCTATATAAAGGTCTGCATTTAGTTAAAATAATGTTTTTATATATTCAAAGAAACAGAAAATGGTTACAGTAAGGCTCAGTTATATTTAACCTCAGACACTACTATTAATATTATGAAAATTCCATTTCTTGTATGTGGTATACAAATTCTATTCTTTTGTGCACTGGGAGCACATTTAGTTCTGTTCAGACAATGTTTATTTCACTTAGTATTCTCAACACTCAGTATTTTAAGCTCCCTAATAATTTCAGAAGAAGAGGGAGAGAGACTTGATGGTGACACTACTAGCCTAGTCTTGAGAAGGCAGGATGGGAGAATGGGAGGGATAAGATGCAAGAGTTGGCCTCCTGGCTGCACGACTGACTGCAGTGTGTTCCTTAAGCCGCTCGTCCTTTTTGTGACTTAGGTCTACATCCTGAAGTGGGGAATAGTGATAGCCACCTTCAAGGACTCTCGCAGACCAGCGATGGGTGGATTCTTCTTGTATCGCCTCACATTCTGTAGGCTTGTGCAACTCTTGGGTCTTCATTATTTTTCAGTGGGGAGGGTGACTGAAATGCCACCGTAAGTTTGCTTCTTTTTTGTTTATGACAAAAGCTTGCTTGAAGAAGGTTGTTCTGCTTGGCCAGGACTCCAGGATGCCAGTGATCTTTCCCTGACCCCTCATAGATAGGTCGACACACCGTTGTGTCTGAGGAGACCTGCCTGGAGTGTTCTTCATTAGTGGTCTGTCCATTATCTTTATGCCCGTCTCCTCTTTGTCTTTGAAGCCCTGTAGGTTCACCATGATGTTTCTCATGTTTTTGGTTCAGTCAATCCTTTTAATTTTTTTTTTTTTTAGTGGCAGGGATCAAACCAAGGGCCTTGTGCATGCTAGACATGCTTTATGCCACAGAGCCTGATCCCTAACCCTGTTATTATTTATAATTTAGCTTTTGTTTTATCACAGTTATATGTACACATAGTTTAAAGAAGGAAAAGATTGTGTAAAGTCTTGTGCAAAACTGACCTTCACTCCCCTCTCCAGAAGCAACTCTTCAGCTCAGCAGGTTCTTTCACCTGCATTATCTCTAAATAATTCCCTCTGGTTGTTCCTTTGGTCAGTTTAGACTTTGTGGACTTTTCTCTATAGAAGGTGAGGATTTAGCCCCTTTCTTTTCTCCCTCTGGTTCTCCCCTTTGTTTCCTCATTCCTCCATTTCTCCAACTGTAGTAGCAGTCATTGTACTCTTTCAACTGCATTAGTCTGTTTTGTGTTGGTACAATGAAATACCTGAGACAACTGGCTTAGAAAAGGTTTATTTCGCTCATAAAGGTTTGCTTAGCTTTAGAGGTTTAAGACCAAGGTCCAGCAGCCCTATCAGCTTGGGTGTCTGGTGAGGGCACCAGCTGGCAATGTAGGAGCAAGAAATCATCTCTCAAGTCAAGAAGAGAGAGAGAGAGAGAGAGAGAGAGAGAGAGAGAGAGAGAGAGAGAGAGAGAGAGAGAGAGAGAGAATGAGAGAGAATGAACAAGAGAGCGAGAGTGAGAGTGAGAGAGAGAGAGAGGTGTGTGTGGAGAAGACACAGAAAGGAGGACAGTGAGGGATGCAGCTTGACCTGCTAGTAGGCTCCACCTGCCACAGTTCTTCCCACCTTCCCATAGAGCCTTCCTGGGGACCCAGGCTTTAACATAGGGACCTTGGGGGACTTGGCCCACATTCAGGCTGCAGCAGCCACACCCTCACAGTTGATCAAGCACCCAACTTTCAGGGCCCTACATACTACATGAGCTCTTGCTCTTCCTGGTTCGGGAGTTTCATCTCACCGTATGTCACACTCGTGGATGGTGAGCCTTGGGTCCTTGTGGCTGAGGGCTTCTTTGTGCAGGTGGCTCACTTGTGCCTCCCTTGTCGTGGACAGGCCCCAGGCCCGGGCTTGTTCTCAGGGTGAGTACTGAAGCAGCGGGGAAGCTGCTTCACAGCAAGCTCATACGTGGGCAGTCAGAATGGGACAGAACATAAGTGCTGGTTTTAGAGTTCTAATATTCATAATCATTCGAGTTTTCCTAGTAGCTTTCACAATGTATCGTTAATTTTTGTATTTTTTATTTTTTGCTGGTCTGGGGATGGAACCCAGGGGAATTGACCTCCGAGCCACATCCCATGCCCCCTATTTTTTATTCTTTATCTTGAAACCGGGTCTCACTGAGTTGCGGAGGGCCTCACTAAGTAGCTGAGGTTGTCTGCGAACCGCGATCCTCCTGTCTCAGTCTCCCAAATGCTGGGATTACAAGCGTGCGCCACCGCGCCCAGCTACAGAATGTATCATTTATTGAAATAAACACTAGATTACCTGGTTGCGTCTGCCTGTAATCCCAGTACTTGGGAGGCTGAGACAGGAGGATTGCAGCTCAGCAATGTAATGAGGCCCTCAGCAACTTAGTGAGATCCTTCTCCACAGTTAAAAATAAAACAGGACTAGGGGTATAGATCAGAGGTAGAATGCCTCTGGGTTCAATCCCCAGTACCACAAGAAAATATTATGGTTTTCAGTTTTTTAATGAATTCAGTATATGAAACTTTTGAATACTACCCTTTCAGGAAGTGCTATTTACTGTTTTGGATGCATCAAAAGGACTCTTAAATGGGATCAGAAATATGTTGGCAAGTATATTTTTACCAGCTATTCTTGCAACAAACAACTGGGGTGCTTTAAACCAGTCCAAGCAGGGAGAATCTGAAAAACATATTTTCACTGAAACCATCAACAGATACCTTTCATTTTTAGATGGTAAGTATAAATTTTTTAAAAAAAATTTTTATTGGTGCATTGGTAAATATAAATTTTAATGTTTAGTAAACACTAAAAATGAGCAAATTAACTATGTTATTAAGAACAAACATTGCAGCAAAAGTTTCCATCTTAAGAGATGTTATTCAAAGAAATTATGATACCTCAAGGTAAGATATGAAATCGTGAGAACGTCTCATTTCTATAGATTTTGCCAGGAATTTTTTTTCCAGTATAGCAGGATCAATATAAATTTACTATAGTTCTTTTTATTTTTTCATGCTGAAGGCTAAACCCAGGGACATTTTACATCTAAGCTACACCCCCAGCCCTATTTTATTTATTTTATTTTTTTATTTTGAGACAGGGTCTTGCTAAGTTGCTGAGGCTGGCTGTGAGTCTATGAACCTCCTGGCTCAGCCTCAGAGTACCAGGTTTACAGGTGTATGCTACCATGCCTGGCTATGAACATACAATATTACTGATTTTGTGTGTGTGTGTGATACCGGGGATGAACCCATGGGTATTCTACCTCTGAGCTACACATCCAGTCCTTTTTAAATTTTTTTGTTTGGGAATAGGGTTTCAATAGGTTGCTGAGAATCTCATTATATTACTGAAGCTGTCTTTGAACCTTTGATTCTCCTGTTTCAGACTCCCAAGTACTGGGATTACAGGTGTCCACCACCTTACCTGCCTTACTATATTCTTAAAGAAAAAAATTATAGTCGTTAAAATATATCCTTTATCATGAAACCTTTAAAGTAAATTTTATCAATAACTATTATAAAATGTACATTTTCATCAACAAATCAAGCCACAATATAATAAACAATTAGATTTACATCTCTATGAAGTATTATATATTTATCATTTTAGCAGTTATAGCTTGAAGCCACATATCACCATTAAATATATATTTTTTTTAATATTCAGGTGCTAGAATAAGTATTGAGGGAACAGTGATGTTAAAGAAGATAGATAATGTTGATTTTTCCAAACTGCATAACTTTGAAGAAGTGACAGCTGCAGCTAGCAATTCAGAAACTGTTCGTCAGCTGGAGGAGGTACTGATGATATGGTACAAACAGATAGAACAGGTGAGTCCACGCAAATCCTTTTACCCAAACCCATAGTTCTCTAGTACACTGCATTTTGTTTGTTTACTGTTTTTTTGACTTACTTGGTGAAATGGTCTGTTTTAGAGAGGGTTCTGTGAGCACTGTGAATTTAGCTGTTGTTGGATGAAATATTCTGCAAATGTTTTTTATTTCCATTTGATTTTTAGTATTCTTTAGGTCTGAATAATCTTTACACATCTTTTGTCTGGATGACCTATGGAATATTGAGAGAGTTGTCTAAAAGTCTTCCAGTATTATTGTACTGGGGTCTGACTCCTAATACCGAGTACAGTTGTTTATGTTGGATTATTCCCTTGATCTGTGAGAAGTGACTCTCTTTGTCTCTTCTTGTGGAGATTCCTCTCTGGGACTCGGAGGGAGAGACCTGAAAGGGGAAACACCGAAGAGCTGCCTGATGAGCAGCTGCCCTGAAATGAAGGCACAGACAATTGCCCGATGAGCAACTGACAAAGTTTATTCTCTAAAACCCAGATCTTTTTACCCTTCTCCAGTTAGGTTAATCATCAGATACTAGTAAACACCAAAGTACAATAGTGGGGTAGTAAGTGAAGGATATGTAAATCACTAATAAGCAAGACAAAAGGAAGATCTGTGACATTATAGGTCTTGTGATTAAGATCAGCCCCCTGCCCTCACTGGTGGGCCTTAGAGGGCAAATTCCGGAAAGAACAGGAGTCACACCAAGAGTTGTGGAGGATTCGACCTTTCGTAGAATCTCCTTTAACTCTTTCGGAACCTTTCGTTCTTTAGGCTTCTCCATGTCCTCGTCATCTTCTGATAAGTTTGGCACAAAATCTTCTTTTGCAGATATGAGAGTAGCGACTCCTGCCTGCTTTTAGCCTTTTAGTCTTCATTGGCATGGAGTATCTTTTTCTATCCTTTCACTTTTAGCCTGTAAATATCATTGCCTATAAAATGAGTTTCTTATAAGCAACATATAATTGGATTTTAATTTTTAATTCACTTTGCCAGTCTGTGTCTCAATTTGGAGTTGAGACCATTTACATTTGGTTTTAACATAGAGCCATGTTATTTCCTGTCATTTTGAATTATATTTTCTGTTTGATTCTGTTTGAGTTGTCTTTTATTTAGTTGCCCTTCTAATGGAATTCATTCTTTCTCTAGCTATGGAGTTTATTTTTTATTTATTCTTTGTGTGTTGGTTCTTTTAGTGTTTTCTTTAGAGCTGCCTATTAATAGTCATGAATTCTTTTATTTTCTGCTTATTTTGGAAGATTTTTATCTCAACATCAGTTCTGTAAGAAAGCTTTGATGGGTATAGAAATCTTGGCTGGAATTTGTTTTTCTCTCAGGGCTTACATTACATATCACTCCAAGTCCTCCCGTCTTTTAGAGTTTGGGTTGAAAATTCTGCATGAATTCATATTGGTTTGACACGTGACCTTATTGGTTTGAACGTGACCTGGGGCCTTTTTCTTTTAATATTTTTAAGGTTATTGTTAGTTTTTGTTGTTGTCTGTACTGGGGACTGAACCCAGGGGCATTCTACCTTTGAGCTATATCCTAACTTTTGTGTGTGGACACACACACACACACACACACACACACACACACACACACACACTCCAACATCGAACACAGGGACATTCTAAGCATTCTGTCTCCAAGATACATTCCCTGCTCCTTTATTTTTTGTTTTGAAACTGAATTTCTCTAGGTAGCTGATAGTCTCCCTAAGTTACTGGGGCTGGTTTTGTACCTGTCCCAGGCTCCCAAGTCCTGGGATTATAGTTGTATGCTACCACACTAAGAGTCTATTCTTTTGACCTCTTTGTTACTTATTTTGATTATGATGTGGCATAGAGAGGTTCTTTTATAATCTTGCTTATTTGGGGTTCTCAGTGGCTCCTGTACATGAATGTCTACCTCATTTTTAAAAGTTTGGGTATCTTTCTGTCACTTTTTTTCTTCTGTGTATGGTACTAGGGATGAACCCCAGAGAAGTTCTACCTCTGAGCCACATCCTCAGTGCTATTTTATTTTTGAAACAGGGTCTCATTAAATTGCTGAGGTAGCCTCATTTCTGTTACTATTAGATGTGGAGGTTATTTATCCTCTTGGTTTGTACCTAGGGCCTTCCTCATCCCTAATTACCCTTAGGTTTGGTCTCTGATGCTTTCCCATATTTCTTGAATGTTCTGATCATGTTCTCTTTTTTATTGATTAAGTATTTGATTATAAATATTCTATTTTCTCTGCCTGAGACTCTGTTTTCAATGTGGTCTATTCTGTACTTTCTGCTGAATTTTTAAAATTTACTGTATCTTTGATTTCATTCAGGATTTCTGTTTATTCTCCAGGCTTTCAGTTTCTTTATTGATATGTTCTTCCACATTCTGTCTACTCTAAGTTTCTTTCTTAGATCTTTTAGATCTCTGATCATTTTAATAATGAAACTTCTGAATTCTCCTTCTGGTATTTTCTGCATCTCTATTATAGTTGTTCTGCACCTCTATTGATGCATTGTTAAGGGGTTGCAGTTATTCATATCTAGGCTGTTGGCCTTTTTTGTTTATGTTATAATAAGTAGCAATGAACTTAATACAGTAGTAAACACCAGGTGTCAACTAGACCATCCACAGTACTGATAACCCCAACAACATGAGTGGTAGGGGCAGAAATTTTATCAACTGAATAGTCCTAAAGGATGGGAATAATACAGTTCATTAAAAGGGAGGACCATGGGGTACGGAGGCAAAAGGAGGCTTAGAATATTAAGGAAAAAATAGGGAAAGCAAGTGAAGGCCATAAAACAGAAGGAAAAAATAAAAAAGACAGAGAAGGAGAGGTCAAGATAACTTGGCTATTATTTATAGGGGTAAAAAGATAGAAAAACAAGAGAAACAAAAACATACAAAAAATCAACAAAAAGCTCACTAACCCTCAAAAGCAAAACAAAGCAAATAATGAAAGGAAAATAAAAAGAAAACAGTGGTAAAAAGAAATAAGAAAACAATATGTATGTAATATGTATGTATATTTATTATTATTATTATTATTATTATTTTTTTTTTTTTGGTGGTACTGGGGTTCCTGAAAGCCCTTCTGCCTCCGGGCTACACTCCCAGACCTATTTTTATATTTTTATTTGGAAACAGTGTCTCCTAAGCCAGCGCGTGCGGCTGGCTTCGAACCTGCACGATCCTCCTGTCTCTGCCTCTCAAGCGCAGGGATTACAAGCGTGCGCCACCACGCCCGGCAATATGTATGTATATATATTGTTACAGATTGGGAGAATGTCGTTGTGGGGAAACTGTTCCTGGGGAATCCCTGCTAGGGTCCCGGACACACTTTCCCTCAACCCACAACAAAACCCAAAATGACCAAAAACAGAAAAAAACCGCGGGATCTTGTTCTAAGCTCAGAATAAATATGCATAGCTTGGACAGTTGCTGACGATATAAATAAGTTTATTAAAAAGATAGAAATACAGGAGATAGTCACAGCCCTGTGCCTGAAAGAGGCACAAGGGGGCAATTCAAATGAATATACCAAAGAACTCCAGTTTACTGAATGTTTTTATCCAGACCAATTCTGCGGCAGGTCCTTTGATCTGTAGATATGTTGCCCTATCTCTAGCCCAGTTTTTCTGCTATCTCTAGCCGGATTTGCCCGGAAAGGGGGGGGCAGTCCTGCCTTCCTGACACAGACCTCTCCACCTTAGTTCTACCCCCAAGATGTTGCGTCTCCATTTGTCTTTCAGAAATGTACAGAAACGTCTTCCCTGGCTCTGGCTTTCTTCCTTCTCTTTAGGAATGTAAATTACAAGTCCCTCCTTCCTACCAGCCCTGGTTTTTCTAGTACAAACGATATATTTTTAAAATTGCAAATCTTTCCCAATACTAATACATTTTAAAATCTCTTCCCAATACATATATATATATATATATATATATATATATATATATATACCAATCAGTGTGTACCAGAGCAGAATAATTCTTAATGAAAAATGAGATAATCATCTCCCTTGAGGTGGTCACAACTGTGGACACAGGTGGGTGTCTATGCCCTAAACTGGCCTGTCCTTTTTTCTGATTGGGTTATGCCCTTTCCCCTTAGAGAGAGAGCTGGGATTGTTAAAGGCTTCCCCCTTTTGTGCAGCTGGCTACAGTGCTCTGGAGCTATCACTGGTTACAAGAGATCTCAGATTTCATTCTTACTAGCATAAGGTTGGGTGGGATGGGAAGTACTGTCTCTTGGAGACTAGTCCAGACAGAATAAGCAGGTACGCTTCTGGCAGGGCTGGTGCAGAGTTTAGGTCTGATTGGAAGTATAGAATCTTGTCGCATGGTATCCACCCTGGAGGGAATAGTTCAACAAGCTCCAAGAGCAGGTCAGAAGCAAATCTCTGTGAGGCATCTGCATCTCAAAGGACTCCCAAGAATTCCACTCACAGCCTGGGGCAGCCACACTCCCCTGGGCAGAGGGGTCACTGCAGGTCCTTCCAGCCCTATTTTTATTCTTTCTTTTGAAACAGGGTCTCACTAAGTTGCAGAAGGCCTCACTAAGTAAGTAGCTGAGGCTTGCCACAAACCCAGATCCTCCTGTCTCTGCCTCCCAAGTACTGGGATTACAAGTGTGTGCCATCATGCCCGGCTTCCCTGAATGTTTTCTGACCCACTTTGTCTAGTTACAGAAGACACCTTCCTTCCTTCCTTCCTTCCTTCCTTCCTTCCTTCCTTCCTCCCTTCCTCCCTTCCTTCTTTCCTTCCTTTACCTCTTCCCTCTCTGGTAACTCAGTGGCTCTGTTGCCACCAGCTTCTATTCTTTATAGTCCTCCGTTAAAACACCAGATTTTTTTTTTTTTTTTTTTTTTTTTGGTGGTACTGGGGTTCCTGGAAGCCCTTCTGCCTCCGGGCTACATTCCCAGACCTATTTTTATGTTTTTATTTGTAAACAGGGTCTCCTAAGCCAGCACACGAGGCTGGCTTCAAACCTGTGCGATCCTCCTGTCTCTGCCTCCCAAGCCCGGGGATTATAAGCGTGCACCACCACGTCCGGCAGAATTTTTTTTTTTTTTTGTACAGGGTATTGAACCCAAGGGCACTTGACTTTTACTGGTCCTTTTCATTTTGAAACAGGGTCTTACCAAGTTACTGAGGCTGACCTTGAGGCTTTGATTTTCCTGTCTCAACCTCCCAAGTATGGGATTATAGATGTACACCACTGTGCTTGGCTTCTGGGCTTTTTGTATTTTATTTAGGAAACCTTTCTTATTTTAGTGTTACAAATATGTTTCTCTAAATTATGTAAATAGTGAAATAGTGAAACCGTTTCATTAGTAGTAGTAGTAGTGTAGTGGTAGTAGTAGTAGTATTGGGGCTTGAATCCAGGGTCTTGCTCATGCCAAGCAAGCACTCTACAGCTGAACCCTCTCACCGGCCTTTATTATTTTAACATTTAGATTTTTAATCCACCTAAAATTATTCTTTGTGTGTGAATGTGTATATGATGTGAAGTAAGTGTCCAGTTTTGCTTTTTTTGTAGAGTTAACCAATTGTCCCAATTAAACATCCTCAACATAAAATTGCTTATTTAACAAATCATTCCTTTCTAAAAATTTGTAATATCACCTCTGTCATATATCAAGGTTTAGATCCCTTTGTCTACCCCATGGTCTCCCTATTTGATTTGTGTGCTTATACTGTTAGTTTATTTTCTGTAGCTTTTACTAATTCAACACTTGGCATGTCATGTCTCTTTTTTGTGTGTTTTTCATCAGAATTCAATTGATTATTTTCAGCAAATTGTTCTTGCAAATTTTGATCAGACAGTAGCATGAAAAACTGATGGGATTTTGATTAGACTTTCTTTGGATGTACACATTCATTTGGAGAAAGATTGGCTGCTTTTTCTGCGTGTTTTTTTGTTTTTGTTTCAGTACTGAAGATTGAACCCAAAGGCGTTCTACTTTGAGCTACATACCATGCCCTTTTTACTTTTATTTTGAAACAGGATATTACTAAGTGACTGAGGTTTTCATAAGTTTCTGATTCTCCTGTCTCAGATTCCTAAGTGCTAGGATCCCAGGTGTGCACCACCACGCCTGGTGTGGCTTCTTCTTATGATTGACTTTTTCATCCACAACCATGCCTCTCATGTACTTAGTTCTCTTTCTGTTTTTTTCACGGTTCTTATCATTGTTATTATCATTTTCTATTGCAAATGGTATCTTCTTGGAAATTATATTTCAAATTCTTTGATGGCTTGTAATTAAAGGGATATTGGCTTTTAGATATAGATACAGCAACTTTACTGAATTGTTCATTGATTGTAAAGGTTTACATCTTTAGCTACCCTTGAATTTTACAGGTGCAGACAGCCATGTCATCTGTGATTAGGCTGTTTGTTTGTTTTTTTTAAACTCTAACTGGTATACCTTTTGTTGATTTTACTTACATTATTGTGGGACTTCATTTACTCTGTGGAATAAAGGTGGGTGGTGATGGTGATATTTTTTAAAGTGATATTTCCTATATTTCACCTTTAAATATAATGTGTTTTTTGGTAGATACTACTTGTCATGTAGGAAAAGTTTCTTTCTATTCTTCTCTTGTTAAGAGTTTTAAGTATTATGCAGTGAGATTTTAACCAAGAAGGATGTACCTTTTCTATATTCTGTAAGTTCTTTTTTATGACAGGTGCTTATTGAGAGTGAGCAGATGAGAAAAGAAGCTGACGATTCAGGTCCTCTCACCGAACTAGAGCACTGGAAACGCATGTCAGCCAAGTTCAACTATATTATCGAGCAGATTAAAGGGCCAAGTTGTAAGGCTGTCATCAACGTGCTCAGTGTTGCACACTCCAAGCTGTTAAAGGTAAAGGGCGTGTCATTGTGAGGTTGGTATACTTCAGAACAACTGACTAGAGAACTAACCAACGACTCGTTTTTTAAAAATTCTTTACATCGCGACATAATATTGCTTTTCTTTATGGGGGTATATTATGGTAATTCAATACATGTAGACAGTGTGTAATAATCAAAATAAAATCAGGGTAATAATTATATCACTTAATCATTTTTATGTGTTGGATGTTTGCACTCTCCTAGTCATTTTGAAATAGATCACACACACATGTACGTGTGTGTGTATATTTATTTCTTGTGTGTGTGTATGTTTGTTGTACTGGGAATTGAACCCAGGGGCATTATACCACTGAGCTACACCCCTAGCCCCTTTTTATTTTTTATTTTGAAACAAAGTCTAAGTTGTTGAGGCTTTGCAACTATGATCTGTCTCAGCCTCCCAAGTACTGGGGATTATAGGCCTGCGCATAATCTGGGCCTCATAATTCTGTGCACATAATTACAGGCCACACCTGGCCCATAGTTTTTTGTTTGTTTTTTTTTTTTTAATTCAAAGCATGTTCTTTCTGTTTTTGCTCTGTGAGCTTTACTATTCCTTATTCTTTTCATCTGACCAGTTCTCAGTGAGACATTTGATTTTATCATCCCTTATGTGGAAGAGAGGTCAGCTTATAAAAAGAAAACACTTATTAAGAATAGGATTTTTAGCTGGGAGTGGTGGTGCATGCTTGTAGTCCCAGCATTTGGGAGGCTGAGACGGGAGGATCGTGGTTTGTGGCCAGCCTCAGCTACTATTTGGTGAGGCTCTCTACAACTCAGTGAGACCCTGTTGCAAAATAAAGAATAAAAAATAGGGCTGGGAGTGTAGCTCAGAGATCGAATGCCCCTGGATTCCATCCCCAGTACTGCAAAGGTTTTTTTTAAAATCCTGCTACCAAGAAATATATTGATAAGTTAGACTTTGGCTAAAGATGTGGCAGTTTTTGTTGAACAAATAGTTGAGTAATATAATTGGCCTCCAAGTCAACTGGATCTTAGTTTGCTTTTCCCAGAAAATGGAAAAGTTTTTATTTTAGTTTTGATGTGCACATTTAGAGTGATGTTGCCAAAATTTGTGTGTGCCCAGAAGAAAAGCCAGTATGTCTCACTGTCAAGACCAAGTCTTATTAAGCGACTTAAACACGGTGCACAGCATGTTCATCTTTGAGGGAAGGCTTGGTGGGTGCTGTGGTGGCCGTGTAACTAACTGCGCATGTAGTGGAGATTACAGACAGACAGCCTGTGTCTTGGACTGTCTAGTGTTCCTATAGCAGCACTGACGTTGGATCATTTATAAAGGAGGTGATTTCTCTAGCTCTTGTTTTAGAGCTGAGTGTCCATATCAGGGACCTTTCTCTGTGACCTCTGCTGGGGCCTTCTGGCTATGTCCTTATGGTGGGGGGGCACCAAGGCAGGAGCAGGTGTGGGGTGGCAAGCACTCCATGAGAGAGGGATTCAGGGAGGTGCCAGGCTCACAACAACCTGTCCTTAGCGCTTGCTAATCTAGTCTCAGGAGACTTAGCACTCTCCTGATGGACAGCATTAATGCATATTAAAGACCTAATCGACGTCTGGCGTGGTGACACATGTCTGTAATACTCAGTACTTGGGAGGCTCAGGCAGCCCCCCCCCCACGAAGACCAGATCACCTGTCATAAAGGCATGACCACCTCAGTCCCATGATCCTTGGGAAAAATGCCTCAGTATGAGATTTGGTGGTGACAAGGGTCATGGAGGGGCAGATACTGGGGTTTGAACCAGAGACGTTCTACTTCCCAGCTATATCCTCAGACTCTTTTTTATTTTTTGCTTTTGAAACAGACTCTTGCTGGCCGCCGAGAGTCTTGCTAAGTTGCTGAGGCTTGTCTTAAACCTGCGATCCTCCAGTCTTGGGGATGTCTTTTTTGGAATAATGTTATTTTGAGAACTTGACTCATTTTGGAAGACCCATAACAATATGATATCGCCAGTAACTAACCTGGAAAAGTCACTCTAGGTAGAAGCAGGCCACATTCAAGACTGCAGTGAGGGTGTCAGTTACAAAGAGTATGACTCTTTGGGTTTTAGTAATTTTTTTTTTTTTTTTTTTTTGGTACTGGAGGTTGACTTTAGAGGTATTTTACCTCTAAGCTACATCCTCCAGTCTTATTTTTATTTTTCAAATTTGAAACCTAGGGCCTTGCTAGGTTGCTAAGGGTTTCACTAAATTGCTGAGGCTGGCTTCAAGCCTGTGATTGTCCCATCTCAGCCTCCCAAGTACTGAGATCATAGGCGTGTGCCACCATGCCTGGCTTAGAGAACATTTAAATTTTTATAATAACTTAAATATACTGTAAGATAAATATATATTAATCACACTTTAATATCTATTATTCTAGTGTATATTTGGTTAGGAAGACAGCTTAAATTTCTCGAATAAACTGTAGCATGCTGATATATTTAGGTTTTTCAGAGAATTCTTACATTTTTTCTCTCCTTAGAACTGGCGTGATTTGGATGCAAGAATTACGGATACAGCAAATGAATCAAAAGATAATGTTAGGTATCTGTATACGCTGGAGAAAGTGTGCCAGCCTCTCTATAACTATGACCTAGTAAGTATGTTTTCAGAAGTGTGGTTTTGCAGGGCACAGTGGCACATACCTCTAATTGGGAGGCTGAGACAGGAAGGTCACAGGGTCATGGCTAGCCTTGGTAATAATAATCACCATGGCTAGCGAGACCCTGTTTAAAAAAATAAATAAAAATGGCTGAGGGTGTAGGTCAGAGATAGAATGCTCCTGAATTCAACCCATTAAACGAAAATGTACAGTGTTAAAAGTTAAATTGTATAACTAGTTCACTTTAAAATAACTGCAATATGTATATATTGGGAAAAGTATATACTACCAAAAGGGTATTTAAAACACATATTTTCCTATTATATATTATAATGAATTATAATGTATATTTGACACTTTAGCCCCTATTTAATTATATAGCATCACTCTGAGTTTGACTTCATTGTCTATTAAGCAGCGTAAATGCACTTCTTACTTATTGTGGTATAACGAATCTCCCTGGCCCGAGTGGCTTACACCAGGTACCACTCCTTGTGCCACAGTGTCTACGGTCGGCCCTTGAAGCTTCACGGTCCTCACACGGTTGCAGACAGGCTGTTTTCTGGGCTGTGGTCCCGTGTCAAGGGGGCTGGTGGGGAGGGTCCACACCTACGCTCCTGCACGTGCTGGTTGCCAGTTGCTAGTATGTAGGTCTCTCCACAGGACAGCTCGCTTGCCCCAGGGAAACCGATCCTGATTGTTTCTGGATGTTCTGTTGGCAGGAGCAAGTCGTTCTACACCCTAGGGGATGGGATTAAGCAGAGTTTGAATACTGTGAAAACCATGAGAGTAGACATCATGGGGCTACCTTGGAGGCTGCCAGCCATCATGGATATTTCTCAGTTTTTTGCATAACAAACCCAAACTCACTATGGCGTGATGACTGAGCCTGTATCCCTCAGTCAGTCAGTGGTGCAGGACACACCCCTGCTCTAGTTTCTAGCCTACTTCTCCCATAACATTTCTACAGCTTTTTTTTTTTTAAAGAATGTATTAGCATTACCATTTATAAAAGTTATTAAGTTTTAATATATAAACGTTTGGTATTTCATAATATTTCATACAAAAATTAAAGAAAACCCTCTATTCCTTCTTTAGACAGGAAAAGGAAATCCAGGAAACTGGTATTTATTGAGAACTTAGAACAGTGTCTTCCATTCTTGACTGGATGTTGCCTCTTTTATGGATCATATTAGAGCTGCCCAGCCAGTCTTATTTTTAAAGATGTTCACCTGCTTGAGAACTCCACCTCTTGTGCTAGGCATCATGCTATGTGCTTTAAATGTGTTTTCATTCTGTATGCACAACAGTCCTCATTTTAAAGATGAGGAAACTGGATTTGAGTATTCCTAGAACTTTAAGGTATGGGACTAAATTTGAGTCTGGTTCTTTCTCTTATTATGGGGTATATTTTCCTATGTCACTTTGCTCCTGCTTCAAGGTATTCTCTAAGTTAAAATGATTTCCAGTTAATTCCTGTTGTGGTCTGGAGTCTACATCTAGCATTTTCCATTCCATGCACACAGGTATTGGTGCCGGCAACATGGCTCTGTACAACAGTTATGTTGATCAGTGTGGAGGTTCCTCCAAAGGCGAGGAATGGAACCACCCTATGACCATTTATATCAATCCTAGATGTTTTTCCAAAAGATTTAAAGTCAGAATACTATAGTGATACGTGCATACCGTGTTTATAGCAGCGCAATCCACAGCAGCCAAGTTATGGAGCCAACCTGGGTGTCTGTGAACAGATGAATGGATAAAGGATACATACACACGATGGGATTGTACTCAGCCATAAAGCACAGCATCGTGCCATTTTTCAGGAGAATAGGTGAAATTAGAGAGTATCATGGTAAGGAGACCACTTCACCTCAAAAAGTCAAGGCTCTTGTTTTCTCATATGTGGAAGCTAGAAAATAGGAAGCAAAGGGGGCTTCAAATAGATGAGGTAAAGACCAGGAGGAGCATGGAAGGGGCTTGGGCGGGGGAGGGGAGGGGAGTGTGAGGCTTGAGGAAGGGACTGTTCAGATGATGTCATGTCCATATGCGAAGGCATCACTGCCAATCTCATGAAAGTGTACGAGGGGGTAGGATGGGGAAGGAAACGCACCAAGTAATGGGTGCCTGTATGCACATATGACTTTGAATCTCACTTCAGAGTATAATTACAGTGCACCAAAAGTATAAACACTTATGTCAAAGAAAAATTAAAATTGTCCCATCACAGACATTTCAGTTTACTCAGAAGAGTTGAAGGCACAGATATACTTAAAGCCTATATATAGCAAAATGTTAACACGTTAAATCTAGTGATGGATACAGGTGCTCATGCTTCTGTTCTCTGTACTGCCCTCTATGTTCAAGGCTTTTCATGTAAAAAGTAAACTTGGGAGAGCCAGGCATGGTGTTGCATGCTTGTAATCCCAGCGGTTGGGAGGCTGAGACAGGAGGATCGCACAGGTTCAAAGCCAGCCTCAACTACTTAGTGAGGCTCTCAGCAACTTAGTGAGACCCTGTTTCCAAATAAAGTATAAAATAGGTCTGAGACTATAGCCCAGAAGTAGAAAAGCCCCTGGGTTCCACCCCTTGTACCACTGAAAAGAAAAAAAAAGTAAACTTGGAAGAAAGATATGGCATTTTTATTGTTATCAAGAGCTCTAAATTTTAAAGTATACAGATTTCAAATTCTGTATTCAGAAGACTTGCTTAAATTGATATTACTTTGAAATCATTTAGGGCCTATGTAGCTGAGGCTGTCTGTGAACAGTGATCCTCCTGTCTCAGCCTCCCAAATGCTGGGATTGCAAACGTGCGCCACCATGCCCGGCCTATTTTTTATTTTTTGTTTTTTATACTTTTATTGGGGCATTATAGTTTCACACCATAATATAGTTTTTAGAGATAGTGACATATGTGAACGGCGTGCTTGGGCTTCCCCCCGACTCTCTTCCCACTCTCTCCCCTTCCTCATGCAGGGTATTGACATGGACATCAGTATTCCCACCTTGGTCCAGATGTCAATGGACGAGGTTCCTTCGTTGATTCTCCCTCCCCCCAAACCACCTCCCTGGCCCCACTGGACAGCTTTGCCAACTCTTTTTGCCGTGGAAGTGCCTTATTGTTGTTGTTTTGCTGTTGCTGGTTGCAGACATTATCTTCTGAATGACAGAAGTGACAGTCATAGTGAGTCATGTCATTGCCTCCTGCTCACACACATACTATGGCTATGGTTTAAAAAATTCTTCTCATTTTATTATTACTAAAAGAAACCATTGGTTGCTCTTTAGTTTGTTATTCATTTGGGTGGGAAAAATGCAAAGGATCCATGCTTTCATTTTTAGTTTGTACATTTTATGTATGCTTTATTTTTATTATCTTGGTAGTTATATCTACTATTATGTATTTTGCATCCAGAATGTCTAGCACTGTATATGAATAGGAATAACTGAGCACTCACATCATCATGATGTTTAAAATTGGGATGAAAGGCATTTTCCTGAGGGACTTGTGTGTTGCCATCCTTATTGAAGTTAGATATATTTTGAAGGCAAGAGTGGAAAGAATTCCTGGGCATAATTTTACTTGGATCTTGATCAATCTGTGTGTGTGTGTGTGTGTGTGTGTGTGTGTGTGTGTGTGTTACTGGGAATTGAACCCAGAGGTAATCTACCTCTGAGCTACACACCCTCAACCCTGTTTTTTCATTTTT
Source organism: Muscardinus avellanarius (assembly GCF_963383645.1). Lineage (NCBI taxonomy): Eukaryota > Metazoa > Chordata > Mammalia > Rodentia > Gliridae > Muscardinus > Muscardinus avellanarius. Next base: position 93,537 of record NC_137794.1, read on the forward strand.
TAAATTTTGAAACAGGGCCTCACTAAGTTGTTGAGGCATCCTCCATCCTGTCATCCTCCTGTCAGGCTCCAGAGTTCTGGGATTAGGGTGTGTGCCACTGCACCTGGCTTATTAGGATCTTTCAGATACACATAATATAGATTCTGACACAAAGGTTAACTTTTGAGGACTAGTGTTTATTTCCATAAGTCACATTAAATTTATTTAACTGTCTTTTTTTTATAGCTCATACCTTGGACGTATAATAGTAGTGTTATTCATGGCTCCATTCATTGTCAACATTAAAAATTCTTAATATATAAATATTTATGAATCAAAAATATGTAAGAATATATTTTTTTGATATTGAGCAAAATTTATATGTACATCTTTATTTTATCTTGTCCTATAAATTAAAAGGCCAGCTCCTGGTCAGGCATGGTGACATACACTTGTAATTCCAGTACTTGGGAGGCTGAGACAGGAGTACCACAGGTACCTGGCCAGCCTTAGCTACTTAGTTATATAGTGAGGTCCTCCACAACTTTAACAAAAAATAGAGCTGGGGGTAGAATGCCCTGGGTTTCATCTCTAGTACCGAAAAAAAAGGAGGGGGCAAACATTTTGGAGGCAGGAATGTCTTTGAACTTTTCTATTCTAGCACAGTGATTTGCACTGTGGCTACAAGCAGGGTCTCAAAATTTCAGCTATGTAACTGATACCTATGGGACCTTGGGCAAGGTATTTCTCTTTCTTACCTCTCTGTTTTCTGATTTGCAAATGGAAATAGTATTAAATCTTTATGTTTTCACATTTTAAAACATCTAAACTCAGGACATATTTTATAGTCAGCTGAGTTTTAATGTGAATCGTTGTGAATGTGACTTGATACCATCTTAGATTATGTTATCTCCTGAAGGGTAGATTTTTGTTTTATGTTTGGTTTTGGTGCCATTAGTGTCATTTCAGACTGTAGTTTAGTACCAGCTTTTGATCCGAATTTCCAAGGGTTTTCCCTCCCTCCTCCTGTAGCAGGATTGGGACACAAAAGTTTTGTTTCTTTTCTCTGTGACTATTTTATGTTTATCTTAGCAGAGACTGTAGCTGATAGGTGGCCTAGTGTTTTTTTTCCGTGCGTGCGTGCGTGCGTGCGTGCGTGTGTGTGTGTGTGTATCAAAGGCAGGGCCTTGTGCATGCTAGGCAAACAGATTACCATGGAGCTACACTTCCACTCTGGGAGCCTAGTTTTATGTGGGAAATAGACTCCCCCTACTGGGTGTTTTTGTTTCATTAGTAGCACATAAAGCAACGGTGCAATTAGCAAGAGCTGAAACTGTGAAACTATTAGAAGAAAACCCAGGGGAAATGCTTCAGGACATTGATCCGGGAAGAATTTTTTGGGTAAGACCTCAAAAACACAAGCAGCAAAAGCAAACATAGATAAATGGTTATGTCGAGCTAAAAAGCGTCTGGATAGCAAAGGAAACAATTGTGGTAAGAGTCAACGTGCGGAAGATAGGAGAAAACACGTGCGTACTACTAACCAACAAGGTGCTGGTATCCAGAATACATAACGAGCTCAACTCAACGCAGAAGCCCAGACACTCTGACTTCAAAATGGCCAAAGGGACAGCCGGATGTGGTGGCACATGTCTGTAATCACAGTACTTGGGAGACTGAGACAGGAGGATAACAGGACAGCCTTAGAGACTTAGCGAGGGCTTCCACAACTCGGTGAGACCATTTCAAAATAAAATGGGGCTGAGGATGTAGCTAGGAGAATGTCCTTGGATTGGGCTCAATCCCCAGTACCACAAAATAAATAAACACATAAAAAAATATAAAAATGAGCCAAGTGTGGTGGCACATGCCGGTAATCCTCAGTACTTGGGAGTTTGAGAAAACAGGAGGATTGCATGTTTGAGGCCATATCAGCAATTTAGTGAGACTGTTTAAAATTAAGAATAAAAAATAGGGCTAGGGGTGTAGCTCGGAGGTAGAATTTCCCTGGATTCAATCCTTAGTTCTGCCAAATAAATAAATAAACAAATCAGATTGAAGTTTTAAGACTTTAAAGTTGTTTTTACCACTCAAGTTGTTCTATTTCAGAAGGAGATTTTCCAGTTTGGATTTATAAAAAATTTTGCAATGATAGTACAGAATTCTGTTCACCTGATTTTTCCTGTTAATTTGCATTTTCTTGGTATGTTTGTCAAAATGAATGTCCTTTTTTGTTTCTGTTTCAGGACTCAGTCTAGGATATCATTACATTTTGTAAAATTCGACTTAAAATTAAGATATTATGCTATTTTGTGTATATTTCAAGCTCTGAATATCTTACTACTTTATGTATATTTCAAGTTCTGAATATTTTAAGATACAGGAATTCACTTGGTATCTTTTAATTTTAGGTTTCCATGGCACATGGAATACAAAATTTGATTAATGCCATCAGAATGATTCACAGTGTGTCAAGGTATTATAATACCTCAGAAAGGATGACCTCGTTGTTTATCAAGGTGAGTCTCTAGGGGAGTCATTACGCATGCAACCCCGCAGGAGAGTGGATAGTATTTTCTCTTTGAGCCAGGACAGCGGTTGGGAAGCCTGGGTGCTCTCTGGACTCTGGAGTCAGTCCTTTTTAGGGGGTGACGACTGGAGCCAGTTGCATTTTGTAGAAGAGGTTCTGGGAACGTTTCTTCTTGTCAAAGGTCAGCTCTAAGCCCTTTAGTTTAAATAGAGCTGTTTGCCAATTTATTCATTCCATGTAGTTTTTATTTTTCTCAAGAGCTAAAGATTTTATCCAGTGTGTGTGTGTGTGTGTGTGTGTGTGTGTGTGTGTGTGTTATTGAGGATTGAACCCGGGGGCCTCAATGACTGAGCTACATTCACAACTCTTTTTCAGTTTCTATTTTTGAGGCAGGATCTCACTAACTTGCCCAGGCTGGCCTTGAACTTGTGGTCCTTCTGCTTCAGCCTCCTGAGTTGGGACTACAGATGCAAGCCACCACCCCTAGCTCCTAGGTCCACTGTGTATGTGCGTGCATGTGCATGAACCTGGGGATTGAACCCAGGGGCATTTTACCTTTTAGCTACACACCCAGCTCTCTCTCTCTCTCTCTCTCTCTCTCTCTCTCTCTCTCTCTCTCTCTCTCTCTCTTTTTTGAAATAAGGTCTTACTAAGTCACTGTGTGCTGGCTTGGGGCTTGTGATCCTCCTTTCTCAAACTCCCAAATAAAGAGATGACGGGCGAGTCTGTTGTCTCGTGTCCACGATCAACAGCACTTCTTTAGCTACTCCCACCAGAGCTGTAGTTTGTTTAAAATCATGCCATAGAACCAAATGGCTACTTTTTAAAATGAATTTTAAAAACTACCCGAGAAACACCTGAATAGAATTTTTTTTGTAAAGGTGTTAAACAGAACCAAATGTGTAAAGTCACATTGCAACTTTTTTTGTGTGTGTGTGTGTATTGGTACTGGGGGTGGAACCCAGAGGCTTTCTACCTCCAGGCTATACTCCCAGACCTTTTTTTATATTTTATTTGGAAATAGGATCTCACTAAGTTGCTGAGAGCCTCACTAAGTAGCAGAGGCTGGCTTCGAACCTGTGCGATCCTCCTGTCTCAGCCTCCCAAGCGCAGGGATTACAAGCGTGCGCCACCACGCCCAGCTGCAACTTTTTTTTTAAGCAGTGTGAATTTAATCATTCTCTAGTCCTAAATGAGATAGAACCTCAGGATTCTTCCCCTCGCTCGTCTTCCTTCTTTTTGCTATATATGTTCCTCATCTTATTAGTTCCCTGATATTGTTGATATTCTTTCAACAGTATGAGTCAATAAGAATTCAAACTAAAATCTAAGTATGGCTAAGTGCTTTGATCACCTGTTTTCTGATCTCTACATCTTTCTCCTTGATTTGTGATTTGTTTTGCTGGGAAGATTTCTCAGGTAATTCATCTAGCCACTCACATGTTAGTTGAACTTGTAAGTTCAGCCTCACTTTCTCCTGGAGCTTGAAGACACTGCTTAATCATTGTATGGATCCATGATGGGGGAGAATTTAGGAGCTAATCTGGTTATCTGGTTTTCTTTTCCTTTCTAGGTAACCAGTTGTATTCTTTGGAGACTTTTTTTTTTTACTCTTGGGCTTTTCAGATTTTGAGATGATGTGGTTCTTTTTACATTAATTTTGTTTTATACTTGCTGGAATTTGCATTCCTGGGAAGTTTTCCTTTTTTGCTTTTTCTTGACCCACCTTTTCAATTCATTCTCTTCCCTTGAATCAAATTTCCTTTTCCCCAGTATTTGGGAGGCTGAGACAGGAGGATTGCAGGTCCAAGGCCAGTCTTAGCAACTGCTTGAAAAAATGATAAAATTGGGCTGGGCATGTAGAACAGAGGTAGAATTCCCATGGGTTCAGTCTCTAGTACCCCAAAAAAAGCATTTCTCTGGACAAGTCTCCACCCCACACTGTTGTCATTTAACACCTCAGCTCATTTGTTTGCTCATCCTTGTACTGACTGCCCGCCAGCTCATCAACAGATTTTTTTCTTGACCAAAAAATTGATTTTCATATTCTCTAGTTGTCTTCTTCTTGTGGCTTTTAAACCCGCTCATATCTATTTCATGAATTAATTTAGTTAGTAATAGATATTTTTAAAAGCATTACACGTCTTTTTTGTCTTTCCTCCCTCTGCTGAGTTTAATGTGTCTCTTCTGTGTTTGCTTTCCTCTGTTTTATATTTTTTTGTGTGTGTGGGTGGTACTTGGGTGTGGAACCCAGAGGCTTTCTACCTCCGGGCTATACTCGCAGACCTATTTTATATTTTATTTGGGAATAGGGTCTCACTAAGTTGCTGAGAGCCTCACTGAGTAGCTGAGGCTGGCTTCGAACCTGTGCGATCCTCCTGTCTCAGCCTCCTGAGCGCGGGGATTACAAGTGTGCCCCACCACGCCCGGCATGCTTTCCTCTGTTGCTTGGTGGTTCTTGTTAGCTTTTATATTTGAGACTTCTAATTTGGAGCCTGTTGTTAACTGTAGTCTGTGTTTTGTGGGATGGGGTGTGGTTACTTCCTATTGGGAGGAGTGTGGATGGGTGGTTCTCCTTTTCAGTTGTGACCACGCGGGCAGAGGCAGCTCACTGGGGCAGGGCCACATCTTCCCAAGACTGAAGCGTAGACTTCTGACTGCCCTTTCAGCAATTGGCACTGTTGCCCGCCGTGCACATTGCTCCAAAGTCAGTGTATAAGAAAGGAAAGCAATCTTTTCTATCCAGATTCCAAGATGACAGAGACACTGGCAGGCTTCCATCTTGTAAATGTAGCTTCGGTCCATTTTGTAACTTTTGTATGAGAGTCTACGTGTTCCACGTCCAGATTCACTGGTTTCGTGTTTCTCCTTTTGTAAAATCTGCCCAGTAAAAACTAGCCAACTGGATGAGATTATAAAAGCCATACTCCAGCCAATGGGAACGGCGTAGTGGCCTTTGACTTAGGGAATAAGAGGCTGAGCGAACTCCCTGCCCTCTGCACAGCAGTAAGTTGCCTTGCCCAGTTGCTTCAGGCTACCTTACTTGAGGCTTCCCTAAGACCCATTTCTAACAGGTGTGCAGGGTCACAGCCACGGGGACCTCACACTGTCACTCATGCCGAGGAGTCCCAGTAACATTTCTTTCCTCTTCACCTGTGTTCATGCTGGGTTCTGTTTCTTTCCCTTCTGTAGAAGTAATCTTGTGTGCAGTCTATAATTTAGGAAGTCACTAAAGCTCTATAGTCAGGCTGTCGTCCTTATCTAACCTCCTGACCTTGTCTAAGTGGCTGTGCTTTTCCTCCTGACTATTCTGGGTCATCTGGAAGGATCTGCACGTTGAAGGTCGGGAGTCACACTTGTACTCCATCAGGACTTAATTAGGGGAGGAGTAGGCAAATGGAAAAGCCAGTTGACTTTGACAGTTAATGGCCCTGGTGACATCGACTGAAGTGCAGAGGGCAGATATGATTGAGGGTTTTCTTTGTTTTAACTAGAATCTGCATTTTTTGTTTTCTTTCCTGTCATCAGTCTGTCCACACCAGGTTACTGTATCATTTGCACTTGGATTTCTCTTTGTCATGTGACTGTGGTTGTCTTACCCTCTACTTGTTCTAGGTCACGAATCAAATGGTGACAGCTTGTAAGGCGTACATCACTGATGGCGGAATAAGCCACGTGTGGGATCAGGAAACACCAGTTGTACTGAAGAAAATTCAGGTTTGTACAAGTATCTCTATTTTTATGGAGAAAGGATTTAAACATCTTGCCCAATCTTGTTTAATTTGTTCATTTACGTGAAACAGTTGGTAACATGGCCTTGAGAATATAAAAAGAATGTTGTTTATATATCACTCTGACAACAAGAGGAGCAGGTTCAAAGGACGTGAGAACTGGGACACCTTTGTGACGGGATTGAAGCAGCAAGTTCCCAGTGCACAAGTGAGACACTTTTGTCACCTACCAAGCCATAGGAGTGTAAAACAGAAGAAATAAACCAGCAAGTTGGCAAAGAGAAGGGGGATGCTGAGGCGTGTCTGTTTAGACAAGCATCTAAAAACACAGCAAAATCAGTTGTTGAAGGTGGAAATGGCAGTAAAAATGCTCAGAATAGAATTGGGTTGCAATTGCCAATTAATATGCTAGCAAATTCAAGCTGGGAAGTCAGCACCAGTTATATGATCAAAGGTTCTTTCGCAAGAGAACCTAGGGACCCAGAGAAGAGGCTTGAAAACTCCGCCCTCAGGAGAAAGCTGGCAAACAAAAAAGTTTTCAGTAGTTTAGGAAGAGGGAGCGGTGCCTCGAGTCGATGGCATGACCCCTTCAGACGGTTTGGAAGTCCATCTCAGATCTCATCTGTTGGACAGTAGGACAGAAACTTTGGGAACACGCTTTGAAAATGTATCCAATTAACATACCCAAAAGATGGGGGGAGGTGGGATAGCAGAAGCAGTGCCTGCCCGAACAAAAGAGCACCACTAGAAACCGTAGGAGGAGCTTGTTGGGATGGTGACCACGACAGAATGCTCACGAGTAAGAGCTGAGGGCAAGTAGAGCCGGGACAGGGCACCGTGCCCAACCCTGACGGGCCGTGTTGGCTGTGCGTTCAGAAAGGAAAGCCCGTGATGCGCCATACGATGCCCTGCCGCCATTTGGATGTTTCTTAAGAAATGTCTTTCCAGGGTCTGCACCCGTTTTTAAATCAGGTTGTTTGATTTCTTACTATCAAATGCAGAGTTTTGTATATATTTTGGATCTAAACCCTCATCAGATACATGGTTTGCACATGCTGTCTTTCGTGTGTTATCACTGCACGCTGTTGATTATTTCCTTTGCTATGAAATTTTTAGTTGGATGCAGTCCCATTTGTCTATTCTTGTGTTTGTAACCTATACTTTTGGGATCAGACTTTAAAGAAAGTCATTTCCAAAAAGTCAAGATACTTTTCCTTCCGTTTTCTTCTGTAAAGTGTGCAGTTTCATATCTTAGCTTTATTTCATTCATCCTTTTGAGTTTATTTTTGTATGCTGTGGGAAATGAGGGTCAATTTTCTTCTTCTTTATTATTCTTTCAGTTTTCCCTACCATCTATTGAAAAGAGCCCTTTGATAAACACTTTCATTGACCTTATGTACATATGTGAAATTACCAGTGTTGATCCCAACATCATGTACAGGGAAGGGGAGGGAGTGGAGAGGGAGACAGGGAAAAGCTCACCAAGTGCTGTGTGCATCTATGTACGTCCTACCACTCTGGACTACATTATGACATGAGACTACAGTACACCCATAAAAGTATGTATGTGTGTGTACATGTGTGTATGTATATATGTGTATGTGTAGATATGTATGTGTGTGTGTGTGTGTGTGTGTGTGTGTGTGTGTGTGTGTAGCAAAGAACCCTTTCTTTGTTGTTTTTTTTTTTGGCACCTTTATTGAAGATTGGTTGACCATAATACGTGCATTTATTTCTGGGCCCTCATCTCTGTCTGTTGCTCAATATGTCTCTTTTCATGCCAGCCCCATGCTTTTTTGATTACTATAGCTTTGTAATATATTTTGAAAACAGTGGTGTGATACCTTCAGCTTTGCGAATTAAAATTACAATGAGGTGTCTCTTCACTCTTACAAGAATGTCTTATAAAACTGACAACATGACAGGTTCTGGTGAGACCATGGAGAAGAGGAACTCTCCATACTGTGTTGGGGACTATCAACTGGTACAGCCATTGTGGAAAATAGTATGGAGGTTCCTTGAAAATGTAAGCAGATAACCATCTCTAATCTAGTGCTCCCACTTTTGTGTATACATTCGAAGGAAATGAAATTATCTCAAAGAGACATCTGCCTTTTCATGCTCACTGGGGCATTACTCACAAGAAACAAGGTACGGCAGATGAATGATGGATAAGGAAAAATGAATATGCAGAGTCGTGTGATATATAATGATATCTTGGTCAGTGAGGGACCACATAGGTGACAGTGAACCCGTGACATTGTGACAGAACAGAAAGTTTCCTGTCTCCTCCTGATATTTCAGCTGTGGTGGGCAGAACAGTGCCCCCTACCCCAAATCAGGTCCATGCCTTCCTTTGTCCCAGAACCTGTCTATATGTCTATACGGTATGTGACAAGGGAAAATTAAAGCTGCAGATAGATTTAAGGTTACTAATTAGCTGACCTTGATGGGGATTGTCCAGGTGGGCCCAACATGATCACAAGGGTCCTGATACTGGAAAGAGGGGCAGAGGTGTCAGAACTAGAGGGATGGCATTGTGATAAAGATCCAGCTTGCCAGTGGCCGCTTTGGCACGATTTAATGTTTAAAGAGGGGTTTGTTTTTTAGGAAATGTTAGCTTGACAAGACAGTTCATTCCTACTGAACCCTAGCGACCATCCTCTTTGGAATTTCTGCTGGGTTCACTAATGATGCTCCCAGCTTTGCAATTTAAAATGCCAATCGAGGCATCTTAGACAGGACCATGGTATCACTGCAGTCAGTATGAGCATTTCAGAAATAGTTTATTCAAAAACTTTATCGTCTCTTTTTGTAGAGATGATGGTTGTTAGATGGTAAGTAATTACTACGCATTCTTCATGTTTTGTATACTCATATGTAAAGACTATTGATTCCAGGATGGATGCCAGCTGAATGGGACGTCTTGATAACTTCTCTAATTAGCTAGGAAAATATAAAAACAAATAGCATATGTCATACTTTGATGTAGGATAAGATTAAAGAAAAATAATGAGGATGAAGAGATGAAGGTATTAAAGCTATATTGAAGCCAGGCATGGTGACACACACTTGTAATCCCAGTACTTAGGAGGCTGAGATGGGAGAGATCATGGTTCTCAGACAGCCTCAGCTACTTACTTAGTGAGGCCCTCTGTAACTTAGTGAGACCCTGTTTCAAAATAAAGGATGAAAAATAGGGCTGGCAGTGCCCCTGGGTTCCATCCCCAGTAACACACACACACACACACACACACACACACACACACACACACACCAAAACAAAACACACACAAAAACCTGTATTGATATTTATTTACCTTGAATATGTATGCGAATAATTTGAACTTAAAACAACAGTCCCTCTTTGAAGGGCTGGCATGATCAAGTCTGTATAAGGATAAAAATCTTTGAATTTTGACTCCTGAAAAAAAATATCTAACCAACCCCCCTTCTTTTAATTCTCTTGTAGGATTGCATTTTTCTGTTCAAGGAATATCAGGCGTCTTTTCACAAAACAAGGAAACAAATTCTAGAATCCTCAGGAGAAAAATCCTTTGAGGTTTCAGAAATGTATATATTTGGGAAATTTGAAGCGTTCTGTAAAAGATTGGAAAAGGTAAGCATGAGGTAGCCATGGCATCCTACCCAAGTCACAGCTTTTTGGCTATTTTGTGCTTTATATCATGCTGTTGAGAACTCTTACTCCAGATCTTTCTTCTTGCCATGATATGAATCATGTGATCAAGCCCCTCACAGATCACTGCCTCATTGTATTTTTTCCTGGTTACTTCTGGCAGTGCCTTCTGCCACGCACCCAGAAGCCATTGCACACGTTCTCTCACGAACTCAGTTCTACCTTCACTTTAAAAGCTTTTGCCCTTGGCCATTATATTAGCCTGAAAAAAAAGTGTGAGGTGAAATACCTACAAACATCCGACAGAACCCCTAGTTGTGGCAAATCTGGACGTGCTGGCATCTCTTCCTTCTGGGCCAGCAGATACGATGGACACTCAAACCTTGTGTGAGGGATGCCTTTGCTGGTAGAAATGGGTAGGGAGTTTCTGCACCTGTGATTTGTTATCGGAACTGGCTCAGGAGGAATGACATTTCTAGGGAATGGAGGATGTACCGCCTATATTAGAGGCTCCTTGGAGTCAGCCTCTCCCCAAACTCTCCCCTTTTTCAGACTCTCTGGATTCTAATAGTATTAAGGGTCTTAGTCATCATTCATTGGAAACTGGGGTATTGAGGGCGTAATTCAGGTTTATTTTTTCTTTTCTTCTTCTTCTTCTTTTTTTTTTTTTTTTGGTGGTACTGGGGATGGAACCCAGGGGCCTTCTACCTCCGGGCTACACTCCCAGACCTATTTTATATTTTATTTGGAAACAGGGTCTTTTAAGCCAGCTGAGGCTGGCTTCGAACCTGCGTGGTCCTCCTGTCTCAGCCTCCCAAGCGCAGGGATTACAAGCGTGTGCCACCACGCCCAGCTCAGGTTTATTTTTTCAAAATGGGGTCTTGTTATGTTGCCCAGGTTTATCTTCAACTCCTGGGCTCATAGCCTAGACATGAACATAATCCTATTTTTGGTTTTGTGATCTCTTGATCCTGCAGGAACAAGAAAGTATAAAATCCCTGAGGGGGGTGTGTAATACATACCTCTATGGGGCTTGTGTTTAATTGTTTCTTTGGCATCTTTATTGGGAAAGTTCACATATCATACAACTTATTTATTTAAAGCATGCACTTCAACGGTTTCTAATAGTTTTACACAGTTGTACAGAAATTACCATATTCTTTTTTGTGTGTGTGGTACTGGGGATTGAACCCAGGGACCTTCTACCTCCGGGCTACACTCCCAGACCAATTTTTTAAATATTTTATTTGGAAACAAGGTCTCTTAAACCAGCTGAGAATGGCTTCCAGCCTGCGCGATCCTCCTGTCTCAGCCTCCCAAGCGTGGGGGCAATTACCATATTCTAACGTTACAGTGTTTTCATTCCTACTAAAGAAGCCAAGTGCTCATTAGCAGTCTCTATTCTTCTCTCTCCCCAGCCATAAGCAACTACTAATCTACTTTCTGTCTCTAATAGATGCACCCTATTTGGACATTTATATATTACATAAAAATATATATATTTGTAGAATCATACAATATTTGGTATTTTGACTTCTTTTATTTAGCATAATCTTACGAAATTTTCATCTGTGTCATAGTACACATTTTATTGCTGAGTAATATTTCATTGTATGGATATACCCCATTTTATGTATTCACCCATCTGCTGATGGACATTTGGGTTGTTTCCCCTTGTGACTATTATGAATAATGCTGTTTTGGATATTTAAGTACAAGTTTTCATGTAGACATATGCTGTTATTTCTCAAGTCATTTACATAGGAGTGGAACTGCTGGGTCATTTGGCAAATCTATATTTTATTGTTTTCAAGATGGGGTCTTATTATGTTGCCCAGGTTCGTCTTCAACTCCTGGGCTCATAGCCTCAGCCTTCCAAGCAGCTTGGATAACAGGTGTGGATCACCACACCCCTCTTCTGACTCCATATTTAATTTATTGAGGAATGGCCAAACTGTTTTCCAAAGTAGCTATATCAGCTTACATTCTAACCAGCTACATACAAGAGCTCTGCTTTCTCTACCTCAATGACTGAATTGTGAGGCCATCAATCTTGCCTTGGATTATGGACAGGTTTTGCATAATTCACTAGCAACGGTGGCTAGCTGTCCAGATGCCCTGCTCCCCCATGAATGGGGCACGGTAGTGGCCCCTTTTATACTACTCTGGTGAATTTCTAAGCAGTTAAAAAGGAGAGCCAGAAGGGCAATCTAAGTCAGCCTATCAGCGGAAGCTGAGGTTCAGCATCAGAATGATCAAGCGGCAACGTCAAGATACCAGTAGGATGGAGGTTGGCAATGGAGACCAGGGCGTCAGAGTTGGGTGGAGACCTGTGAGGGACAGAAGGAGAAGGCTTTAGGGTTAGGCTGTCTAACACGCACGTTTCCTAGGTGCAGATGTGATAGCGTCGTAAACATGAGGCTGTGTTAGCGAGCCAGAGCTGAGTAGCGTGTGCAGTAGCCTCTGCCCTCCCTCTCCCTGTGGTGTGAACATCAGTGTCTCCCATTGCGCTCTCTTCAGCTTTGCTTTCTTTTCACCCTGAACATTATGGGGAGAGGAAGGGAGGGGTGAGAGGCCAGCACTGTGGGGAGGGGTACCCCTGGAGCTAGTAGATGGCATGGATCTCTACTCATGGGAGCACTGAGGTGAGAGGGTCAGAGCAGGTTGAGGACAGGACTGAGGGTGTAGCTCAGAGGTAGGAATGTCCCTGGATTCACTCCTCCTACCCAAAACAAACAAAAAGTAAAGTAGCATGGGACTGGGGATATGGCTCAGTAGTAGAGCAAGCCTAGCATGGGAAGGTTGATCCCCGGCACTGCCAAAAAAGAATGTAAAATGAAATAATATTTCTCTTTTTAAGATTACAGAAATGATAACTATTGTGCAAACATATACAGCCTTGAGTAATTCTACGATAGAAGGAATAGATATTATGGCAATAAAATTCAAAAATATATATCAAGGAGTTAAGAAAAAGCAATATGACATTCTGGATCCAAGAAGGACAGAATTTGACACAGATTTTGTAGAGTTTATGACAAAAATTAATGCCTTAGAGGTAAGTAGTTAGGATTTTACTTAAGAACACTGAGGAGTAATCAGTAGCTCTGTCTGTTATAAATATTCACATAGAGTAAATGTTTACATATTTACTACTGATTTTAAATTTCTGTGGCACATTGATGAAAGAAAATACTTGAAGAGTGGATCATTTTTTAAAGAAACCCACAAAATGTGTTTGATCTTGTTTGAGATGAAAAAAGAGGCTATGCAATGACGGACACAGTGATGCGGCGGTGGCCAAGAGCAGCGGCAGCCGCAGCTCCTTTTTAATTTACATTAAAATTTGTTTTCCTTTTGCATTATGCCGAGGAGCCAGTCAGTTTTTCAGGCTAAGAGCAAATTTGTAGTCCTTATTCTTTAGGTGCAGAGAGATTGAGAGCAGGTTGGGAAGACCTGCTCTCCAATCTCCTTTCACCTTTTGTCTTAGGCCCTAATTCTTCTGCAGCCACAGAGAACGGGTCTGAAGAGGCCCTCAAATCCTGTTTGTCTAGAGTAAGGGATACCAGGGTCGTGAGGAACAGCAGGGACAATATATCAGATGAGGCTGTAAAATGTTTCTCAGCTCATGGGTTCACACATATCACTTCTGCTCTGATGGAAAGGGCCATTAGCCCAGGTTTAGCACAGGAAATGGTCTCCTCTTTGCTGCAGAGTATTTTGGAGATACGGTAGGGACAAGAAGATACATTGGCCATTTGGGGGTTTGACATTCTTGTTGTGAAGGTCAGAAGAAAGTCAGATTCTTGGGCTAGTGGTGTAGCCCAAGATTTTGTATTTGCCTGCCCACGTACAAGGCTCTGGATTAGGTCCCCAGCATGTGCATATGCGCATACACACACTCATGCACACATGTGTACACACATACACACACGCACTCACGCACCACAATCAGATTTTTGTCACATCTAAGAAAAAAATTAAAAAAGAATTTTAAGTTGCATTACATGTAATCTGGGCAATACAAAAAAAGAAAGTTCCTGAAGTCCTGTCACCTGCTAGTTTTGGTATAGATTTCCTTTTAGCTTTTGAAAATTATATTCTTTGATATTAAGAGGTATTTTAGCCAGACATGGTGGTGTATGCCTGTACAACAGACAGGGCTACTTGGGAGGCTGAGACAGGAGGATTACAGGTTTACAGCCTGCCTCAGGAACTCATGAGGCCCTCTGCAACGTAGTGAGACCCCATTTCAAAATATAGAATAAAAATAAGGGTTGCAGGTATAGCACCCCAGGGTTTAATTCCAGCAACACACACACACACACACACACACACACACACACACACACACACACACACAGAGATATTTTAGTTACTACTTTTAGGTTTGAGTGAGCTGAGGAGGATGAAATTTGCTTTCAAAATGCTTTGGGAGTTAAATATTTATGGTAATGGGGCTTTTAAAAAAACTTGTTCTCTCAAGTTATTCTTATGGCTTATTAATAAATATTTTAATGTTATACAAGACCTTTTATGGTCCTAGATACAAATTTTTACTTTAATAGTCAGGTAATTTGCTTGCGGTGCCGGTGTTTTAATTTCCCGTCCTTTTCCGATGTTTGATTCATGGATGTGATGTTTATGAGCAGATCATACTAATACAAGCTAGAAAAGTAGCCCTCAAGTAGTGATTCAGCCCATGTTCTGAGTATCAAGAGTCTGGAGTCCACTGCCGGGGATGATAGGGGCCTTGGAAGAACGCTGTCTACTTCTTGTTCCTCCTTAGCAACAACAAAGATGTTTCTGCGAGCAGCAGTGTTAGCAATGATGCCTGCTGGCCCCGGCGTCCACGGTGTCACTGCTGAGATTCCACATGCTGTGAGGCATGGTGGCACACTCCTGCAATCCCAACACTTAGGAGGATGAGATAGACAGGCTTGAGGCCAGCCTCAGCAAGCAGTGAGATGCTTAGCAACCTGGTGAGACCATGTTTCAAAACAAACAAGAAAATAGGATGGGGAGGGGTAGCTCGGAGGTACAGTGCCCCTGAGTTCCATCCCCAGTACCATGAGAGAAAGTAAGAAGGAAAGAGAAAAGAAAAAAAAAAAAAAGAAAAGAAAAGAAAAGAAATGCCACACATCCAGAGAAAAGTGCTTGGAAAGGGACCCTCACCGATGAGTTGTCTAGGTCAGGGATACCCAGTGAGGGGCAGCAAGTGTAGACCACGTATGCAGCTTTAATTATTTTAGAAGTCACATGAACAGAGAGTTACTTTAATAATTATACTTTATTTAGCCCCATTCATTCAAAATGACCCGGCTTTAGCACTTCATTAATATGAAAAACTTTGACAAGAGACTTTGACAGTAGCTCTTTTGTACTGAGTCTGAAATCCAGCTTGCATTGGGCATCTTCGAGCACCTCACTGCCAAGCAGTGAGGTTTGGAGTGCTCAGGAGCGACACGTGGCCCATGCCACCACCAGCTTGGATGGCGTATTACCAAGCGGTTATACAGTAGATGTATCTTCAGCTCTTTTTATACTTTAGGAATGTCATTAACTGTTGAATAAAACCAGCCTCTTCCTTAACACCACAATCACTTAAGTCTCAATACTTTATTGTAGGTACAAATACAGGCATTTATGAATGCCACTTTTGGAAAAATCTTGTCTTCTCAGCAGGCTCTTCAGCTGCTTCAGAGGTATCTATAATGCTTTAAGCAGTGTAGTTTTTGTGGGGAGGAAGAGCGGGATAACTTTTTATCTAAAGGTATAATTTCAAATAAGATATTCTCAGAAATCTCTCCTAAGATGGGTATGTAATCCCAGTACTTGGTAGACTGAAACAGTGGAATCAAAGGTTTGAGTCCAGCCTCAGCAACTTAGTGAGACCTTCAGAAACGTAGACCCTGTTTCAAAATAAAAATAAAAAGGGCTGGGGTTCTACCTCAGAGGTAGAATGTCCCTGGATTCAATCCTCCATACCAATTTAAAAAAATCTCTGCTGCATAAACCTTATAATCTTTTAGTGGATTACCACTAATCGGACTGGTAACAATGTGAAATATAGTATGTTATCTTTTTCTTGTCCTTTTAAGAAGCAGAATAAATAAGAAAATGAAATACCCTCACATGCTCTCTACCTCAGCCTTGGATTATGCATGAGGTTAACTTCATAGATGTTACTGAAAGGGAGCAACTAATGTTTTGTTCTGTATTCTAAGAGGATTTCCAAAAGTGAGAGTACATAGGAGAAGTAAACTAACATTTTCCATTTTCCCTGGAGGGGTGCTGCATCTTCATAGTTTAACGTTTACTTTGTTGCATATACTTAAGTTGCACCTTGT
The DNA here is from genome assembly GCF_963383645.1 of Muscardinus avellanarius. Classification (NCBI taxonomy): domain Eukaryota; kingdom Metazoa; phylum Chordata; class Mammalia; order Rodentia; family Gliridae; genus Muscardinus; species Muscardinus avellanarius. The sequence goes on from NC_137794.1 coordinate 109,764, forward strand.
GATATTTTGACATAGAAGGCAAAGTAGTCATGCATCAAGCAATTCACATCTCCATCGTTTTACAGTTATGCCTCCCTTTCTTTATCATGACCGGAGCTCCTAAAATTGACTTTCTTTCAGCATTCTTCCCTCCATTTTTCCCTTTATTTAGAAATAAAGGCAACACTCCCCAAAGACCCCAGGGAGCATGCACTAGAGACTGTTCTCTCCAGTGGGGTTGGGGGTCAAGACTCATGCAAATCCTTTTGGAACCTTTTCTGAGAGCCAGGGACCTGGGCTTGGGTCTGGTGTTGTTACGATTCCACATCTCTGTGCTGAGGACTCCTATCTTGACAGATCATCACAGGAGTCAGGCAGACCCCGGCAGTCCCACAGTCTGCGGTACCACCATCTGGCAGCCTTTCTCTCCCTCTTTAGTCTCTGTCTGGCTCTATTTACCTATAGTATACTGTTGCCATTCATTTTGTTTTCATCAGGACATTCTGGTTCCGGTGCTCCCTGTGCATCATTTAGTCCCTCAGTTATACTTGGCTGGTAGGGTCATTATCATGACTGGAGAGACAAGGGCGTTAGCATTGACTGAGGCACCTTTGTCTTTACTAAGCCTTTCTCCACTCATCTTTCAAATCTCAGTGGAAGTGTTGTGTTCTCCGGGAAGTCTTTCTTGACTCTTCAGAATTGGCTGGAGTTCTGTTCTATGCATTTCCAGTATCCCCATAAACAAGTGCAAATACTTGTTTATGCATTTTTTTCTTTCTTTTTTCTTTTTCTTTTTTTTTCTTTTTTTTTTTTTTTTGGTGGTTCTGGGGGTGGAACCCAGAGGCTTTCTACCTCCAGGCTATACTCCCAGACCTTTTTTATATTTTATTTGGAAACAGGGTCTCACTAAGTAGCTGAGGCTGGCTTCGAACCCGTGCGATCCTCCTGTCTCAGCCTCCCAAGCACAGGGATTACAAGCGTGCGCCACCACGCCCGGCATGCATTCTTAACTAATGTCACAACCCTTGCTCATCAACGGGCATCCTCGGCCATGCAGGCGGCCTGCTCTGAGCGTCTGCCAGGTGACTGACAGGTACCCTGTAGTCCAGCGATTCTTAGGTAGATTTCTTCTTTCCCTTTTAACTACTCAGTCTACTTACTTCTAGATTTCAGAAGCTGAACATTCCCTGTCTCCAGTTAGAAATCAACCACACCATTGAGCGGATTCTCCAGTACTATGTGGCTGAACTTGAAGCTACTAAGAAGGCAAGTGTCTTGGTTACAAAGAATATGATGTTAGACCCAAACAAAGGATGTGAAGGTATTTGCATCGTTACTTGGTGCCAGGCGTTTCAGAGCAGTTGACTGCTAAAGACCTTTGTGGTCCCCTTCCTTACGTGGGAAGGTGCTAACAGGGTATGGCACTGGACACACGCGATCAGCTTGCATGCTCTTTGCTCTTGTGTGTGGGACCAAGGCCATTTCAGTTAGCATGTGTGTTGTGCGTGCTGTGTGTGTGTGTGTGTATTGTGTGCGTGTGTTACTGGGGATTCAACCCAGGGGTGTTCTACCTCTGAGCTATACCTCCAGTGCTTTTTATGTTTTTGTTTTTGAAACAGGGTGTCACTTCTTGGGTGAGGGTCTTGCTACTTTGCTGAGGCTGTTCTCGAACCTGTGATCTGCCTGTCTCAGCCTCCTGGGATTTGGGATCATAGGTATGTGTCACTATACCTGGCTCCATTAGTATTTTAAATATAGAAACATAGGCTCTGAAAAATATTATGACAGATATAATGTAGCTATGTGCTTCCTCTTTTGAATAACTCAAGATTCAGGGTAAAGAGCTAGGTATGGTGGAACATACCTGTAATCCTAGTACTTGAGAGGCTGAGACAAGGAGGATAGCAGGTTTGAGTCTAGCACATGAAAAGACACTGTTTCAAAAAAAGAAAAGAAAAGAAAAGGGTTGGGGTTTTAGCTCAGTGGTAGAATACCTCTGGTTCAATCCCCAGTTTCATAAAGAAATTTTTTTTTGAGATAAGGGCAGAAAAAAAATATATAATAGGAAATAAAAGTGAAGAGAGAATTATGTATTTTTATTGCAGACATCCTTGCTTTTGAGCTTGAGTCATAATCTCTGAAGTGAATTTACATATATACTGGTTACTACTCATGATAACAACATGTGAATCGTAGTAAAACGACTGTACACATATACCTGCGAGGTTTTTGCCTTCGCCATTGTATTGAATTCAGACACTAACATTATTTTTTAATTACAGCTTTATCATTCACAAAAAGATGACCCACCTCTTGCTCGCAATATGCCCCCAATAGCAGGAAAAATACTTTGGGTCAGACAACTCTATCGCCGGATAAATGAGCCCATCAACTATTTCTTTGTAAGCCAATAGTTACATTTACAATGGGTGCATTATGGTGTTTTTAATGTAAAATTACATTGAAAATACATTTTATCCTATAATATTTGTACACAGTAAAGTAGTTAGAGCCAGTTCTTTTATTGGACAAAGAAATTTAACTTATCAGTCTGCCTGAGACTAAGCAAAGTCTTTTGTGCTTAGCAGATAAGCCAGTTCAATTACAACTATCTCAAAGTTGGTGAATCTTATAATGTTCTTTTAATAACACAAGATACTTTATAAGGGCTCTTTAAAAAGATTTTTCTTAAACAATAAAGTATATGCCCAGCACTGAGGCTCACTTCCATGTATTTAGATTTCACAAAGGTGAAGACATTACGTGTATTTGCGTGTGAAGAATTGAGCCCTAGACAGGGCATAACAGAGTTTATTCATTCTCTGCATCCTCAAGATTATTAGATTTTGAAAAATAGGGTAGTTTTAGGGCCTGTTAACTTTCTGAAACTGCCACTTGGTCTTTCCTTTGTTTTAATTTGGCTTTATTTAAGAGAGAGAGAGAGAAAAGCAGAGTAGAGTTGGTTTGCTCCTATGCCCGACTACAGAACCAAATAAAATAATCTTGCAAATAATTTTATTATTACTTTATTAATGGAGTGCATTATTATATGTGATGTTCCTATTCTTTCTGAATGTTAATATATACATATATAGAGAGAGATATGTAGATACATATTTTAAAATTTGACCTTAGACAAGAGGCCAGGATGGTACAGGTATTGTAGTTGCAGAACAGAGATCTCCTGTTTGACATGTTAATTGAAGCCTAAATTGTTCAGTTTTTACATCAAAAAACTTGTTTTTTATTCTTTGGTAAGTGGTTTCTTATTTTGTGCTGGAATTTAGGAATTTGTCCTGATAGTCACAGCTTAAGGAAAATTAGTCAATTTTATCTTGTCTGGAAGGGTGGGAAGGAACTGGACTAAGAGGCGGAGGGGAGAGTCTCACTATGTGGGGCTGGTGTGAGCCTTCCGACCTGGCTTTTCAAGCTGGGTATTTCCTTTTCCAATACTGGGCGTGTTCCTCCATTGTCCTGTCTCCAGCTTCTATGGCTTTCCCCACCTCTTGTTTTATTCTGAGGCAAAATCTAAGTTGGCAGGATAACTATGCGATGTCATTTTAAATATAAACAGTGTTGTATAAATAGCCTGCAGCCTCTTAAAATACATCTTTCTTTTTTTCCTTTAAAAAATAGAAAAACTCAGAAATTTTGTCAAGTTCGGAAGGTAAAGCTGTCATCCGTCAGTACAACAAAATCTCCTATGTGCTCGTGGAATTCGAGGTGGTCTACCACACGGCCTGGGTCAAAGAGGTGTCACAGTTACAGTACGGTGTGTATGAGGCTGCCGCAAGGTCACGGTGGGCGTTGGTGGCTGCTGAGGAGTTCAGTTCTGGAGAGTTTTCTACATCTCTTTTGTATAATCTTAGGCTAAAGTTTACAATTAGGGATGGTTTATTTACAGCCATGTATGTGGTGTGTGTGTGTGTGTGTGTGTGTGTGTGTGTGTGTGTGTGTGTGTGGTATGTGTGTGGTGGGGAGGAAGATATCAGGTATTGGACCCAAGCAGCCTGGTTTGTGTTGACACAGGGTCTTCCTAAGTTGCTCAGGCTGGCCTCGAATGTGATCATTCTGCCTTATCCTCCTGAGTAGCTGTGTGGACCAGTGTGTCCCTGGCTCTCATAGAGAGCTTGTGTACAGTTGTTAATATTGTCATTTCCTTTTTCTTTTTGAGACAGGGTCTCACTATGGTACCCAGGCTGGTATTGAACTCCTGGGCTCCAGTGATCCTCTTTCTGAACCTCCAGAGTAGCTGGGACTACAGGTGTTCACCATAGCTCCTCTAGGTTAATACTCACTGACACTTTCCATATTCTTTGAAGTAACACGAGGCTTGGAAGAGTCTGTGGTGAAAATGTAATTCTTATATTACACATGTTTGTTAAAATAAAATGTAATTCTAGCTAACATATACAAGTCTATGAATGTTTTATTTTTATGCCCCTTGGAAAAATTCATGTTAGTATAACATAACCTGAGACTACCCAGCAAGAAGCTTTTGGGATTGTATATTTCAATTCATAAGAACACTATGTCTGAAAATGCCTATTTGTATGAGTGGTTTTCACATGAGGCACAGTGTAAAAAAATCCTCTTGTGTGCTCCAAGAATTCACAAGCCATTCGTTTAACAGATATTTCTCTCTGATATTGAGCTTTCCTATTAATAACTTAGAATAAAAATATAACTCAGGCAAACCTCTCTAAAGAAGCTGGTTTGGGCTCATGGTGGAAGAATTTGAGGTTGGCTAGGTATGTTGTCTGTTATAGTTTTGCCCATCCTCTAGGACTCTTTAGGGGACAATTCATAATCTACAAAGATAAACTGCAGATCTCCGACCTACTCAGGAAGATGCATGACTCACATGTAAGGGGCCTGGTCCTGGGCTAAGCTTTGACCCCTGGGTCTGCTCCTACAGCTCTGCAGACACTGACTGCATTCCTTTGTCTATTTTCAGTGCTGACTCTGTGCCAAGACTGTGCCTCAGCACTTGGCAACTGGCCCTTCAGAGATCAGTCATTCAAAGCTGGGTGTGGTGGTATGGTGCACCCCTGTAACCACAGTTAGGGAGATGGGACAGGAGGATCACAGGTTCAAGACCAGCCTCAGAAAGTTAGACTCTTAGCAACCTAGCAAGACCCTGTTTCAGAATGAAAATAAAAGGACCGGAGTGTAACTAGAACGTAGAATGCTCCTGGGTTTAATCACCAGTACAAAAAAAAAAAAAAATAGTTCAGTAGGGAAGGCAGATGTGTAAACAGAGCTGAGAGCAAAGAGGAAATCCAGATTAAGTAATGCCAGCGATCATTTATTTGTAGCTTTACAAGCCACACTCTTTGTACGACATCCAGAAACAGGGAAGTTGCTGGTTAATTTTGATCCCAAAATTTTGGAAGTTGTGCGGGAAACGAAGTGCATGATTAAGATGAAGTTGGATGTTCCAGAGCAGGCAAAGAAACTGCTCAAGTTGGAAAATAAATTGAAATCAGACAAACTGTATTTGCAGGTAAGATAGTAGTGTTTTCTGATTATTTTTGAAGGAGTGCTTTTTTTGGTGCAAGAAAAATGTATGCCTGCAGATATTGCGGACATTATGCCTGGTCATACTGTTTTATGTACCAATTTAAGTTATATTTAAGTTTCTTGTTTTAATTAAGACCCAAAAGTTAGTGTAATGAGGTTCTTTTGGAAGCAAATCTAAGAATATTATAGGATATTTCAAAATTTTACCCGATTAGAAATTATAATAAATTTAAAGTTAAGATGATAGTATGTGACATTTAGAGGAATAGTAAAAATGAGTATTAGGATAGAGATTTCCAATTTTTTTTTTAAGTAACAGCTTTGTGCTGGGGATGTGGCTCAATGGTGGAACACTTGCCTGGCATGGGTGAGGCCCCAGGTTTGATCCCCAGCACCGGGAAAGAAAAACTAACAGCTTCATTGAAATGGAATCCACTTACCATACAATTTACCCATTTAATGTGTGCAGTTAAATGGTTTTAGTATATTCACAAAATTATACAACCGTCACCTCAGTCAATTTTAGGACATTTTTATCACCTCCAAAACAAACCAATACCCACCCGCATTTCCTCGCTGTTCTCCTTCAACTCTGCTTAAACACAGCACCAGGAGGCCGCCAGGCCATTTTGTACTTCTTTGTACTTGCGTATTCTGGACATTTCACATAAATGGAGTCATAGGATATGTGGCCTTTGGTGACTCTGATTTGGGAAAGCCTCTTCTAGTTCATTCATACTGTCTCACATGTCAGCACTTCATTTCTTTTGTGGCCAAATAATATTCCATTGTATGATTTTACCGCTGTTTAGTTTTCTGCTCATCACTGGATGGACATTTCAATCGTGCCCGCTTTTTATGATGAATAAACATTTGTATACATTGTTTAAAATTTTTTTATTGGTGCATTGTAGTCATACATTTTAATGGGGTACAAAATGGTGGAGGCATACCCGCACACTCCAGTATAGTAAGTCAGTAGACATTTGCATAGGCAGCCCATGGGATGGCAGAGCTGCAAGGGAAGGACAGGTATAACGAAGCAGTTCTGTTGTGAATTAAAAGGTGGCTTTTGCTTTAAAGTGAATGAGAATAAAATATCTACCATTTTGGCTTTCTACAGGGTCTTCTGCAGTACTATGACGACTTATGTCAGGAAGTGCCTTCTGTGTTTGTGAATCTGATGACCCCGAAAATGAAAAAGGTTGGCGATGCCCAGAGTTTGCACTGACTTCCCTGCTGTTTAAAATCAGATTCCTAGGGCCGGGCGTGGTGGCGCACGCTTGTAATCCCCGCGCTTGGGAGGCAGTGACAGGAGGATCCTGCAGGTTCGAAGCCAGCCGCATGCGCTGGCTTAGGAGACCCTGTTTCCAAATAAAAATGTTAAAATAGGTCTGGGAGTGTAGCCCGAGGTAGAAAGGCTTCCAGGAACCCCAGTACCACCAAAAAAATAAAATCAGATTCCTATTCGACAGATGATGGGCTTCAGATCATCTATTCTTGTCTAGACCCTTTGTCTTTCTAGTTCAACTTTATAGCTCTTCCTCTCCCACCCCAATGGTTTCTTATCTAAGTTTTGTTGCCTTTGAAAAACAACTAAATCTAAATTATAAGTTTCCTAAAGATTCATGATTGCTTCCTGGACAACCAAAGGTTATTTAAAACAAGAAGTCATCTTTATTACATATAGTTCTGAGGAAATGTAATTAAGGGAATAGGATATTTGCAAGTAATAAAAGGAAGTCTATTTTATACATGTGATGCTCCTATTAATGGAAGCTATTATCTTTTTACTCTTTTTAGGTGGAATTTGTGTTGCGGCAAGGGCTTACCATATTAACCTGGTCATCTTTAACATTGGAAAGCTTCTTTCAGGAAGTTGAATCAGTTTTGGATATGTTCAATCAACTTTTAAAGAAGGTGAAACTGATAAATTAAAAAAGCTACATATCTTAATGCTGAAAATATAAGCAGTAGGTTAATTACACATAGAAATTCTTTAAAGGTTGTGATTATTAACTAAAAGTATATTCATTAAAATAACATTTTATTTATTTATTTTACTTATTTAGGATCTTTATATCTAAGTTGCCTTGTTCTTATCCCTGAATTTATTTTGCCTTTAATATGGTGAAATGGTGATTTAACTCCACACCTTAAAGAATGGGATAATTACAGACTTTTAGAGATGGCTGAGTGGGGTACCTAAGTATTAGTCACAGATTAGCCAGGCGTGGTGGTGCATACCTCTAATCCCGGTACTCGGAAGGCTGAGACAGAAAGAGCTCAGGTCCCAGGCCAGCCTTAGTAACTTAGGTGAGACCAGTTAGGTCAGGGGGCTGGTGCATTTCAGTGTTTTGATGTTGTTTTTAGCCAGGAGAAGCTGCTGGGGAGAGCAGGAAGTGCAGAGAGAGGGCTGGGATCACAAAGCAAAGAATGCTTAGACAGAAGGAACCGTGGGCTACTTGCCAGTACAGTGGCAGAAATGATCAAAATTTGTTAGAATTTGAAAATCTAGGGTGTCATTTTTTAGGCCATCTAGGCCAAACAGTGTTGCAGAATTAAAAAAAAAAAAAAAAAAAAAAAAAGATGAGACAGCAGGCTTGAATATAATCCTGAGTCCCAGAGAAGAGAGGAATTTGAGAAGACAGGAGAGAGTGGAACCTGAGGGAGGGTTAGTGAAGAAAGTGCCCATGTTAGGGGAGGGAAGAGGAGGGCGAGAAAGATAAAAACCAGACCAAGAGGCCAGAAGAGGACCGATGGGCAGGTAGGAACCTAGATGGAGGAGGCCCTGGAGGCAGTGGGCCATACTATAATCCTGAGTCCCAGAGCGGAGAGGAATTTGAGAAGACAGGAGAGGGGAATCTGAGGAAGTGCCCACATTAGAATAAAATAAAGGGGAGAGACAGGAGGCCCCTGTCTCATGAGTGTGTCCCTATGCAAGAGAAGCAGGCTCTCAAGAATGCCCAGGTTCAGACCAGGCGTCCCTGGTTGGGTGACAGGCGCCCAACGGAGGGCAAGAGACTACTGGCAGACCAGCACGGCTTTCCAACAGCAGAGTCTCCACAGGGAGAAGACTTACCCAACACAGGCAGTCAGAAGGGAGGAGTTAGGAAGGCCAGGAGTCCTACGGGCTGAAGCAGGTGACAGTGCGGGGCCAGGTACCAGCAAAGGGCAAGAACTGGAGTGGCCATGAGAAACAGCAGCTACCAGGCGTCTCAAGGGTATGCACCGAATAGAGGGCCGGTCCGAGGACTGGATGATCTGGGGACACAGGCCTTCCCAGGTTTTGGCATCAGATGTAAGATCCCATCATTGGCTGTGGGTTCCAAGAAGAGACCCAGAGGCCGGTCCATTTAGGGAACGTTTATTGCAGATGAGGTGAAGTTGCTGGCTCTCTCACAGGAGAGCAACCACACTGGAGGGAAGCGAGAAAATCTTTTTATTAGAGAAAGCACGGGAGGGGATAGTGCCTCTGACCTAATAAGACCCTGTTTCAAAATAAAAGTAAAATAGGGCTGGGGGTGTGGCTTAGAGGTAGAATGCCTCTGGGTTCAATCCCCAGTACCAAAAAAGAAAAAACAAGAGCTTTAACTACATGAGGCATTAGTGTTATCAGAGACTGTCTAGACCATCTGTTGATGTCTGGTATGTTTGCTACACAGACCGTGGACATGTTTTATAGTATACTAGTCTGTATACTGCTGTAGCGCACTGTAATCAATGAACACAGAGCTTTGGAGCGGGACAGATCTGGGAAGAGTCTCTGCCTCTCACTCATTGTACGCTCCTCTCTGGGTACTTTACTTCACTGAGCCTCGGCACCCTCGCTCTCATGCGAGGTTACTAAGGCCTTTCATGCTGGAATGGAGGTCAAGGGAGAGGACACATTGGAGGTCATAGCACATGCAGCTGCTCAGGAAGGCTTTGGCTCCAAGCTGTACTTGCAGATAGAGTTCCCACATGTTCAACCAAACTATCCTTGACTCAGGACGAAAATTCTAGATTTAGTTCTCAGAACTAACTTATAACTAAATTACTTTTCAGGTGAAAAGATAGGGCTGAAGGAAAAAAGTTATCTTTAATTTTTTTACTTGTTTTCTTATTGGTAGGTCAATGACTTGTGTGAAATGCATATTGATACAGTGCTAAAGGAGATAGCCAAAACCGTGTTAATTTCCTTACCTGAAAGTGGTGCCACCAAAGTAGAAGATATGTTGACCCTCAATGAGGTATGCGTTTACCTACCTTAATCATGAACGTGCTGAGTCATGAGCTTAAATTGTGAATTGACAGTCCAAAAGTAGACATTGGGGCCTGTAGTATTTTTGTTGTTGTTGTTGGTGGTGGTGGTGGTTTTATTTATTTTTTTACATTCTCAGTTCTTAAGACTTCCGTGGTTCCAGCGGCTCAACCCCATGCCACATCCTAGTCATTATTTTACTGATGTCCTTAACCTAGTACATGCATGCTTCCAGAGCCACATCATTGGTCTTTTGGTTTTATTTATTTATTTATTTATTTATTTATTTATTTATTTATTTATTTGTGGTTCTGGGGGTGGAACCCAGAGGCTTTCTACCTCTGGGCTATATTCCCAGACCTATTTTTTAAATAAATATTTTATTTGGAAACAGGGTCTAACTAATTTGCTGAGAGCCTCACTAAGTAGCTGAGGCTAGCTTTGAATTTGTGTGATCCTCCTGTCTCAGCTTCCCAAGCACAAGGATTACAAGCATATACCACCACACCCGGCCGGTTGTTGGGGTTTTAAACACAGTGTGCTTTCCCTTTAAGTCACTCTGAAACCTGGGAATTATTATTACCTTTCCTCATCTCCATTTCTTTTTAAAAATTTTTTCTTTTTCCTTTTTTTTTTTTTTTTTTGAGATTTAGCCTAGGGCATTCTACCTCTAAACTACACTCCTGGCCCTTTAAAAAAATTTTTTTTTTGGTGTGTGTGTGTGTGTGTGTGTGTGTGTGTGGTACTGAAGATTGAACCCAGGGGCATTTTACCTCTGAGCTACACCCCCAGCCCTATTTTATTTTAAATTCTTTATTCTGAAACAGGATCTCACTAAGTGGCGGAAGGTCTAAGTAGCTGAGGCTGGCTGCAAACCCAGATCCTCCTGTGTCAGCCTCCCGCGTATTGGGATTACAAGTGTGCAGCACCACGCCCAGCTCTTAATTTTTTATGCTGAAGCAGGGCCTCTTCTGAGTTGCTCAGAGTCTTGCTAAGTTGCCGAACCTGGCCTTGAGTTTATAATACCCCTGTCTCAAGCTTCCAAATACTGGGATTACAGGTGTGTACCTCCAGTTTTCTTCTTTTTTTAATTTTTTGGCAGTAGGAGTTGAACTGTTGCAAGAAACTAGGTTCCCAGAGAGAAGAGACAGTGGCCAGAGTTGGGTAGCGTGTTACTTTATTTGTCAATGAAGGCTCAGTACCCAAAGCTCCAGTGTAAGCCCTGAACTCAGAACATGTGTTTTTTTAAGCATTTGGTCACCTCATTTTAAAGGGATGGGGTAAGTGAGAGACTTGTTTTTTCTAGCATAAGCAAGACAAGGAATCAGAATAGCAATTAGTCAGTCATGTATTGGCCATTTGTATCTCTTCTTTTGTGAGGTGTCTGTTCAATTCAGTTGCCCATTTCTTGATTGGGTTGTTTTTGTAGTGTAAAGTCCTTTAAATTCTTTGTATCTGGGTATTAGACCTCTCTCAGAGGGATAGCTGGTAAAGGTCTTCTCATGTTCTATAGGTTTTCTCTTTAGATTTTTTTTTTTTCAGTACTGAGGATGGTACTTCTGAGATATACTCCCAGCCCTATTGTTTATTCTTAATTTTGAAACAGGGTCTGAGTTGCAAAGGGCCTCACTAAGTAGCTGAGGCTGTTCACAAACACAATCCTCCTGTTTCAGCCTCCCAAATGCTGGGATTACAAGCGTGCACCACCACACCTGGCTTAGATTCTTGATAACTTATTTTGATGAGCTTATCTTTTCTGAGCCTTGGCATTCTAATCTGTGAAATGGAGACCATAATATTAATTGCTCCAAGAGGATATCATTTAATTAAATTAGTTAATATTTTTAACCTTAAATTGATGCCTAGCATATACCATTGTGTTCAATTAAAACATTATTCTCATATGAGAGAAAACAGGATCCTTGACTTTCTGAGAAAGAAAATAGTAAAGAAAAGCGACTTTGTGATAATAAGGAATGAAACCAGGAGAATAGTGGAGGGAGGGAGGGAGAAGAAAGAGGCTTGAGGAAGGAGACAGACTGAGTATGTCCATATACGAAGGTGCAGTCTCCCTGGTGTGTGGGAAGAGGTGGGTAGGGGGAGCTACACCAGGAGATGCTGTGTGCATATGTGGAATGGCCACTTTGAGTCTCGCTGTGGTGTGTAATTCTACTGTGCCAATAAAATTCTCAAGTATTTTATCTCACTTAAATCTCAAAGCGAGATTTTGGACTGAAACCACATTTCATTTTAAGCTTCAGCAGTGTCTTTCTACAGGAGATTGCTGTGTGTGGTGCAGTTACATTCAGGTCAAGGCTTGATTTTTCTTCTTTCTCTTCCTTTCCTTTGCCTGGGTTTGAACAGCTGTGCTTTGGCCATTGACAATTGTGGATCTGAAGCATTATGCCATTGGCAGCTGTTTCTTATTTACTTTATTTATTTATACTGCTGGGTCAATGCTAGGTTTTGAGCATGTTAGGCAATGCTCTACCACTGAGCTGCGCCCCTCTAGTTATTTTCAAGTAAAGTCGTATTAATAATCTTCACAGAATTTTTAAGTATCTGAACATTCATAGCCATTTCTTTAATTAACAGACATACACAAAAGAATGGGCTGATATTCTAAACCACAAAAGTAAGCATGTGGAAGAAGCTGTCAAAGAATTGATATCGATATTTGAGCAAATTTATGAAGTTAAGAATGCTGGGAAAACAGCAAAGCAATTACCAGGTAATTCCACGAGTTCATGTCCCAAGAGAGCAGAGAACACACCACAGCAAAGACCCCCTCTTCCCGCCCCCATTGAAAGAAGGTCCTCAAAAGCCTGATATCTTAACTCTTTTGACTTCACCAGAGCCCTCTTTCCACCAAGTCTGTGTTGGCAAATCTGTATGACGAAGTGCCTGGGTTATTGAAGGCGTTTGAATAGCTTTGGACCTCTTTCCTGTTCTCCTATTTTCAGAATCTCATATTTTCCCAAGAAAGCCCAAGGTTCTAATAAATTAATAATAAATGCATGTAAATAAGCCCCAGAATTCCTTTCAGGCACGGGGAATTTTAGGAAAAGACGCAGGTGGGGAGGTTTTTGCTCCCCGCTTCCTTGATTTGTGGTTTAAGAACAAGGGATTTTAGTTTTGCTCAGAATCATGGCATAAATTTGGAGGCAAAGAGACTTTATTTTGAAGGCTTGGTTTCAAGCGCTAAATAAGAACTGACTAGGTAGAAATTAGTAGTTGGAGGTGATGGAGAAGTTTTAGGAATATTCAAGAGATGGCTTTGAATATTTCTTAAAATAGGAATGGACATAGCAAACTACCAACATGCTTGAGCTAGGACTTCTATGTGTGTTTGTGGGTGGGGTGGAAGGAGCTGGCTTTTTTAAAAAATGAGATAACATTCCATTCAAGCAGAAACTCCATGCAGGTGATGTTGTAAGAAGAGTCGACAGGGGCCAGGGATGCCAATTGCATCGTACAGAAACACTCCGACAACAAAAACCACTCAGACCAAAACATCAGCAGCGCAAACTGATGCATAGTGTGACTTTTCCTCTTGGATTTTTTCACGTAGTGTAGTTATGATCACAAGTTTCAAAATTCAAAAATATCAGCTCATTAAGTCAAAAAACTTAACAAGTAATCAGATAGTTCTGAAAGACGTTATGTAAAGCCCTCTTCAAAATTTTCTTCATTCTTGATACGAAGGGTATTTTGGCCGAATATATTTCTTAGTAGAATGATGATTCTAGTGAGATGGCTAATTTAAATTGAATTCAAGGATAACTCCTACAGCAACAAATGCAAAAAAAAAGTAAATATAAAAAAGAAAAGGAAATTAAAAATCTTTGAAGAGCTTTTTTTTTTAAAAAAAAAAAGGAACTTCCCAAGAACGTTCAGCCAAATAGAAGAGACCTAATTCCCCCCCAAAACATTCAGGAGTTACAGTTTTGTTCTATCTTTTATGATTAGAACACCGGAAACATGTTGTTTTTGGAAGTGAGGCAGAAGATCCAGAAAACAATGATTATGACACCACTATGAATGAAGTTGACACCAACGACAAAGAAGACGAATTCAAAAAGGTATTTGTTGTGGAACAATTTCACACAGTGTCATAGGATCACGACTCAGAATTGTAGACAACCCCACTGGGGCTCCTTCTGGGCTGCTCTGCAACCACTCTGTCTAATTTATGACAAATTCCAGGAAACATAATCTTTACAACTGTAGGACCAGGTAAGATCTGAAAATCCTCACAGTTTCTCCAGTAACATCAATTTTCTATGTGATTCACTCATTTACAGTTTACACAGTATTCTCTTCTGTGGTGATTGACCATGTTTCTTTTAGAGTAAATGTGACTTCTGGGATTGTGACTTCTGGAGTTCACTTAGAGTGGAGAACTTTGTTCTCAATTTATTGTGTTTAATAGGCATGTAGTCCACAAGTCCTGATTCTGATTCCCTTGGGGCCACAGATCTGTAGTTTGTGTGTGGTGGTGGTGGGGGTGCTGGAGATTAAACCCAGGGGCATTCTACCCCTGAGCTATACCCAAGCCTGTTTTATTTTTAAAATTTGGAAACGGTCTCACTGAGTTGCTGAGGCTGCCTGTGATCCTGTGAGCTTCCTGTCTCAGCCTCCTGAGTACTGGGATTGCAGGTGTGTGCCACCACAACCAGCTTGGATCTGCATTTTTAAGTAACCCCGTGGGTCACTGTGGCCTGACCCCCTTGCGTGGGTGGACTTTTACACTCTGTTGGAATAAGGTGAGCGTAGCTGTTGAGAAGGAGGCATGATTTCCTCTTTCCTGGTCAGGCATCAACTATGAATGCAAGCCTCACCTTTGTATACATTGCTACTTTCCCTATCAGTTTTCTTTGAATCCATCGTACCTACCTTCTTTTCACTCTTTATTCTGCCCACTTTTGCATGCTTGAATACAGCTTTAGAAATCAGTCACATTCATTCTGTTTTTAAAAAAATTTTTATTGGTGGATTGTAGTCATACATCTTAATGGGATACGAGATGGTGGAGACATACATGCACATATCACTCAGCCCTTCCCCAATTCCAGCCCCATTCCCTCCCCCTCCCTCCTTCTCATGCTTGGCTTAGTGATTGACTTTGATGTGTTTGTTAAAGTACATCATGTACAGCCGGGCGTGGTGGTGCACGCTTGTAACCCCAGCATTTGGGAGGCTGAGACAGGAGGATCGTCGTTCGCAGACAGCCTCAGCTACTTAGTGAGGCCCTCCGCAACCTAGTGAGACCCTGTTTCAAAGTAAAGAATAAAAATAGGGTGAGGGGTGTAGCTCAGAGGTCTAATGCCCCTGGGTTCCATCCCCATACCCCCCCACACACACACACACACAAAAGTACATCACGTACATTAGAGAATTTCCCTCTTCCCGCCTCCCATCCCCTCAGGTCACCTTATTTGCTCATCTATAGAATCTCCTTCTTCATCTAGAGTTCCTCCTAGGACCCGTTTCTTCCTAGCTTTCATTCTGTTTTCACATTGCTCCAGGATGGTATTACTGATTGAGTGAAGAATGCTTTCCTGCAGTGCAGATTTTAGTCTTAGACTTTTTCTCAACAGTACTCGCCAGGCAGACATTAACAACCAGCGAGAATCAGCTGCGCAGAGGAAGCAAGCCCTTATCTCACAGCTCGTCTTGCGATCACACTCCCTGTGACGCAGGGATGGGTCTTAGAGAAAGACCAGACACCTCCAGATGGGTCTCCAGTGGGGGAATCACCTGGAGCCACAGCAGTGCAGTTGTCCCTGCCTCTCAAATCCACCTCCCCACCGCTGGAGAACAGGCCCTCTACCATTATAATCCAATGGCGCCTGCATCTGTGCTTGCGCTGGACGGTTCGTCAGTCCTGACCACACTGAAAAGCTTGAGCTCCCTCTTGGTTCCCAGTGTCTTTTCTGACCCAGCTCAGTCTGATTCTCCCACCCAGTCTCGGTGGGGACAGAGTTCCACAGGTGTGAGGAGCTGAATATGGCCAGAACTTGGCCCAGATGTGTGACTTGTGTGTAAGCCAGTTGGGGCCAGTGGCTGGGGTGAAGCTTGCCCAGCATGCCGGAGCCCTGGATTCCATCCCCAACACACACAGAAGACGGGGCAGCTAGCTCCCTGTAGCGCCATCTTGTACTCTGACCAATAAGCTTGGCTACTCCTTCCCCTGAGGGAATGAAGGTGTGAAGAGGTTGGAGAAGGTCAAGCCATGGTGGTCCCTCGCTGCAGGGTCAGGTACGCACCACAGAACGCTGACCCACCACACCGAGCTGCTTGAGCACAGAGACTCCTCCTCCTGTGCCCGCGCCCCCAGGCATCGAGAAGTGCACCATCTGAAGTACTTGAGCAAAGCAGGATTACTTCAAATAAACTTTCTGAATGCCATCTTTTTTTTTTTTTTAACTTTTTTTTTCTTTTCTTGGTACTGGGGAGAGAAACCCAGGGTCATTCAACCTTTGAGCTCTACCTTCAGCCCTATTTTTAATTTTTTATTTTGAAACAGAGTCTCACTAAGTAGCAAAGAGTGAATGCCATCTTTTTAATAAGGCCTCCTGGTGTGCTAAGGTGTTTATGTGTATGTGGTGCTGAGATTGGACCAGTGCTTGCTAGATAAGCACTCCACCTCTGAGCTATACCTGTAACCTTTTTTATTTTTTATTTTGAAACAGGGTCTCACTAAGTAGTTTCTCAGATTGGTCTCGAATTTGGAATCCTCCTGCCTCAGTCCCCCAAGTAGCTGGGATTATCAGCATTCAGTACCACACCTAGCTGCAAGCATACTTTCACATTTGCCTAAAAAACCCATACAAGTACTTTGGGTTTTGATTTATCTCAACAGTGTTATTAAAATTGTGTGGCTTAGTATTTCTAACCCTTCATCTGTTACTTCTAATACTGTGTCATTGCTTTGGGGATGTTAGAAGTTTACTTTTTGGTACCAAATTCAATATGATTTATTATTACAGGAATGTAAAGAGGTGTTTGCTTTTTTCTCTCATCAATTACTAGACAGTCTTCAAAAAGCTACACGGTTATCTTTAGATACAATGAAGAAAAGAATATTTGTTGCAAGGCAAGTGGAAAATATGCTAAATATGTCTGGAAATACTACCTATAACGATATAAAAAGAGATGATAGCATTTTCATTAATTTATTAATTGTAAAAAATAGAAAAGTTTAAAAAGCATTCACTAAAAGACTATCTCAAGCTGGGCATGGTAGTGTGCACCTATAATTCTAGTATTTGGGAGGCTGAGACAGGATTTCAGGTTCAGGACTACCCTCAGAAACCTAGTGAGTTCCTACTTCAAAACAAAAATTTAAAGCCAGGCATGAAGGCACATGCTTGTAATCCCAGTACTTGGGAGACAGAGACAGAAGGATCACAGGTTTGTGTCCAGTGAGGCCCTCCTCAACTTAGTGAGACCCTGTTTCAAAATAAAGAATAACAAATCAGACTGGGGGTGTAGCTGGGAGGTAGAATGCACCTGGGTTCAACCTTCAGCACCACAAAAATAATTTTTTTAAAGAGCTAGGTAGGGGTGTACTTCATAAGTAGAATGCCTCTGGGTTCCGTTTCCAGTACCACACAAAAAGAATAAAATAATATAAACAGGCAAATGAAATAATCGCCCTAAGTTGCCTAGAGTCTCACTGTGTTGCAGAGGCTGGCCCCAAACCTGCAGTCCTCCTGCCTCAGCCCCCAAGTACTGGGATTATAGGCATTTGCCACCATGCCTGGCTTGAGTGTATGCTTTTTGTTGGTGGTATCTAGTGTTATCACAGGGCTGAGGATAGAAAATGTCTCTAGTGAACATTGTTAGATGGTTACTACTGAGAGAAATATTCAAATCCTAGAAAATACACACGAAATCAACATTTTACTTCTAAGACTATTAAAAGATTGTGTTTTCTTAAGTTATCTGCACTTTATGGCTCTATTAAACAACATTCTCTTGGAATACTTTAGTTTATTTATTTATTTATTTATTTATTTATTTATTTATTTATTTATTGGTGGTACTGGGGTTCCTGGAAACCCTTCTACCTTAGGGCTACACTCCCAGATGTATTTTATATTTTTATTTGGAAACAGGGTCTCTTAAGCCAGCACAGCTGGCTTCGAACCTGCACGATCCTCCTGTCTCCGCCTCCCAAGCGCGGGGATTACAAGCGTGCACCACCATGCCCGGCTACTTTAGTATTTTAAAAATTGTCTGTAAGCCGGGCATGGTAGTGAACACTTGTAATCCCAGCATTCGGGAGGCTGAGGCAGGAGGATCACAGTTCACAGCCAGCCTCAGCTACTTCAGTGAGGCCCTCTGCAACTCAGTAAAACCCTGTTTTAAAATAAAGAACCAAAAATAGGGCTGGAGGTATAGTTACAAGGTAGAATGCCCCTAGGTTCCATCCCCAGTACAGCAAAATAAATAAATAAATAAATAAATAAATAAATAAATAGAAAAAAATGGTCTGTATTTTAAGAATTGTAACGTGTGGCATAGCAAGCTTTTTGTGAAGTTTTAGGCCAAAGTTCATCAGCTAAATGTTCATCTTATTACAGCCCTTATGGACGAAAGCGGTCAGAGGATATTATTTCCTTTATAAAAACTGAAGTGCACCTTGCCATTCCTAATGTGGTGAGTATTGCTAAGGACAGTACTTGGGTAATGTACTGAAGAAGTATAGTATTAGAACTGGACTTGCACTTAGAGTAGCATTTTGGTCTTATGCATCTTTTTACTTCTACTCAGTCTTTAACAGAAATACAGTTGTTGTCATTGGTTCTAAAATTCCCTCCTGTGTGTGCTAAAGCCTGATGTAAAAGTTCAGCCTCTGTCCTGCCGTTGGCAGTCAAGTGCCCTCAAATAGCCTTGCTTTTCTTACTGTAGACATTACAATCATTTAGATAAACTCAACATAAAAGTCAGACTACCTACCCCAAACTCACCACTGAGAGGCAACCCATGGATTCCAGAATAGATAGAGAGAGCCCGGATCCTGATCGTCGTGAATCTTCCTGAAGGATGGCTTCTTAGCTTATCTGGCCCAGTTTGAAGGACCGAGGCCAGAATCTCAGGGATGTAGCTGCTCTTTAGTTCCTTTACCCATGGACATCCAACACAGATTTGATAGTTTTCTGGTGCACCTAGTCATGCTCACAACAAAGGTTGATAAGGACTACATTTAACCTTTTGGCTGACAGAGATGAATAGAATTGGAAACTGCAGGGTTGAAAGGCTGTTGCCCACCCTCAACGAAGCCTCCCACTGGCCAGCCAACACTTTGCCTGCTCTGTGGGGACTCAGTGTGGGGAGGTCAGAGGGATAGGCTGTGTGTGCTGGCAGAGTTATACACTGTCTGCTGCTTTTCACAGGTAATGGTTCCCAGTCTGGATGACATTCAACAAGCCATTAACCGTATGATCCAGTTAACCCTGGAGGTCAGCAGAGGAGTGGCTCACTGGGGCCAGCAGCAGGTCCGCCACATCAAGTCTGCTATTACCAGCCCTACCCGTACTACTACTGATCTGACCCATGCGAGCACAGGAAAACCGCCAAAGAGAGACGACAGTAAGGAAATCAAATCCCAGAGGCACCAAACAATCTTAGAACTGTAGCAGTTAGTGAATGACCTTTCAGATTCTTCCCGGGTTTGATAGCAGGCAGATTTTTTAAATACTTTCCTGATGCATCATAGTCTACGGTCATAATGTGGCTCACACTAATCGTGACATACATGAGCACAGTACTCAGGGGGGTCTTTCCTGAACCCTCCCCATTGCCCACTTCCCCATACAGGATTTTGAGATTGACAGTGGTATTCTCACATACAGTCATAATGTCAATGGAAGTGATTTCCTCATTAGTTCTCTCTCTCAGCCCCCTTCCCTTAGACCATGTCCCTGGCTCTCCTGGAGTGGCTCCTCCACTATCTGAAGTTCCTCTGGTATCCTGATAACTCCCTGGCTTCCACATTTGAGAGAAAACATATGACCCTTCACTTTCTGTGATCATTAACATAATATTCTCCAAGTCCATTCATGTTCCTGCAAATGACGTCATTTGTTAGTATGAGGCCCATAGTCCTACTTGGCAACAGTTAGGCTCCAACTGAGTTGGGGCTCATTTAATGTGTTGAACTTAACATAGTCCATTGAAAGCCCAATTTTCCTCTTTTATCTGGTATTTAACAAATATTAAAGCAAAGGATAAGGTATTGGCTTGATTTAAATAATTAACTAATTAATGTTATGACATGCCACTGTAGATTCACAGTGGTCTTGATAGGGTGGAATGTAGCCACTGAGGTCCCTGCAGGAAAAGCCAGTTGTTTCTTGGTCCAAGTTCATCTGTCGCCTCCAGATTTCGCTGGGCAGTTTGACTGGGAAGCCTGTAGAATTATGTTAAAAAGAGAAGATGGAACTGGGCGTGGTGGCGCACACTTGTAATCCCAGTTTTGGGAGGCTGAGACAGGAAGATCATGGCTTGCGGACAGCCTCAGCTACTTACTGAGGCCCTTTGCAAATCAGTGAGACCCTGTTTCAAAGTAAAGAATAAAAAGTAGGGCTGGAGGTGTAGCTCAGAGGTAGAATGGCCCTGGGTTCCAAACCCAGTACTGCCAAAAAAGAAGAGAGAGAGAGAGAGAAAGAGAGAGAGAGAGAGAGAGAGAGAGAGGGAGGGAGGGAGAGAGAGAGAGGGAGGGAGGGGTTGGGGAGAGAGAGAGACGGAGACGGAAGGGGAGGGAGGGAGGGAGAGAGAAGATGGGAACATGAAATTTCATGTAAAATCTATCAGTTTTTAATTGTTAGCAGCTGTTTTAAAAGATTAACGTGCTATGTGGGCAGACAAAAGTATCTGTAAGGTCTTTGCTCAGTGGAGAATATTTGAGAATTTTTTATCAAGTCACTGATATGATTAGATTTCTGTTTTGAGAAAAGATGTTTATGGCAGTGGCTAATAATTAGTGTGTCATCTTTGTGTACGTGCTGCTGAGCTGGAAAGAGTTGCAGATTGTCCCACTTCATCCTCATGAGTATGAAGAACTCAGTGAAGCCAGGAAGAGGGTACGATTGGCCTAAGGTCATTTGGATCATGAATCTCTCTCCTTTAGCCTCTGCTGCTTTATATCATAACAGTTTCAACCCATTTAACATTTTCTTGAGGGATTTTTTTAAATTATAGGGGGAAAGTTAAGCAGTACCTCTTAGTTATCCCCTCTGAGTAACACATTTTTGTTTTCACATTACAAAAATCTAGACCTCAAAATCTGATGTAGTAGTTTAATAAGTAAAGATGGCAAAATTATAGCTCCTAAGTAATTGGGCTGACTTTCTTATTTCGAGGGATGCCTTTAAGAAAATGCATTTTTAAAAACCTGCAAATACTAAAATTGATGATATTTCAAGTTAGACACAGAAGTAATCTTTAGCGTGAAAACATCTGCTTTTAGGATCTTTTGAAGAAATTATTCCTGCGAGGAAGCTGAAGAATTTTTACCCGGGGGTGGCAGAGCACAAGGACATTTCTAAGCTGGTCCTCCTCCTGTCTTCCTCTGTGAATTCTCTAAGAAAGGTGGCCCAGGAGGCCCTGCAGGACTTTCAAAAGTACAAGACTCTGTGGACAGAGGACCGAGACGTGAAAGTGAAGGTGTGTGTCCGCTTGTGCTATCTTCGGGTTTTAACGGTTTGTCTCCAATTCTTGAGGGGGAATCGTGCAGGTGTGAGTGTTAATGATAGGGCATCGTGAGCAGAGGCCAAGGATCTGCAGATGCCAAGCACCCAACACTGTGCCTGGCGTAATCCCCACACTGATGCTTCGAGGCAGTTCATAATAACGAGGCTCTGACAGATTTATTGAATTCCCTTTGAGAAATTAAGTGTCTGTTATGTGCCAGACACCGCCCAGAGGCCACAAATGCAGGATGTGCCACACTTCTTTAGACCCAGCTACATTTTTGGTTAGAGACCCAAGGAAAACTTTAGGACTCTGAATAACCATCTATGGTAGACTGAAATGCCCTCCCCAGCCTCCTCCCTCAGAAATACTGGGATACCCCATTCCTCACCCAGCCTCTGGCCCCACGCATGCTACATACAAGAGGAAAAGGATGTAAGTAAGTGCAACTGTCTAATTTAATTATTATAAGACTATGTTGTTAAAAATTACTGAAAAATTAATTGTTGGCTCACTGCAGGAGTTTTTGGCTAATAATCCTTCTCTGACTGAAATCAGATCAGAAATTTTACACTATGCTACATTTGAACAGGAAATTGACGAGTTGAAGCCCATTGTTGTTGTAGGAGCACTTGAACTACATACAGGTAATTGAAAATATTTGTCATGTAAAATATCTGTGTTTTCCTAAGAAATGCTATGTTATTTGACAAGCAGCTATTAAGCCTACCTGGTAAAATATTAGGAATGTTAAAAAGTTCTGAGCCATCCATACTCTTTTTTTTTTGGTACTGGGTATTGAACCCAGGGGCTGAGCTACATCCCTAACCCCCCCTTTTTTTATTAGTTAATTAATTGATTGAATTTATTTATTTTTGGCACTAGGAATGGAACCCAGGAGAGTTATACCTCCAATTCACATCTCCAGACCTTTTTATTTTAAAATAGGATCTTGCTAAGTTGCTGAGGCTGGCCACACACCTGTGATCCTCCTGTCTCAGCCTTCCAAGTACTGGGAAGGTGTATACCTCCACACCTAGCTTTGACCGTCCATATTTTTTACACACACATATGCATACACTACCTAGGCACATTCCTTGTTTAGCAGTGAAACTACTAACATTATAAGTGAAATTCTCTTTCAGTTTACTGAGAGAAAGGCATTGTGTACAGGAGATAGGAGTCATGGTTTGAGATCTCCTGAGAAGTTCATCCTCTTGGGATTGGAGTATCAAGGGTGATGAGATATTTACTTAATATGTGAAATGTATACTCCAAGCTGCCACAATTGCCTATCATGGTAAGGAAGAACTACGGTGGTCAGCCAATGTCCCCAGAGGGCTGACTTCTGGTCTCTTTTAGGGTGTCTGGGAGGCATGGAGTTCAAGGATGGTGGACCTAAGCAGGTCAGGATCATCCGTGGAAGGAGGCTTGTTCCGGTGTGACTTGTTGATTGCTTGGCTCTCAGAGGAGGGTTGCCTGGAGCGTGTCTTCCCTGATTCTCTGGCATTCATAAAGGAGGCTCATTGAGTTGTCTGTGATTTGGGTTTGAATGGGGTATGGTAACTAATTGTTATGGTTACAGAACAGTTAGTCTTTCTTGAGACTGTGGGAAGATTTCGCTGTCAGATACCTGAGCAACCTGTTTTACATCAATTTTCTTCTGAAGTAGATGTTCAGACCTAGCCTCAAGTAGTCAGTGTAAGGATGCTCTTGGATTTGAGTACTTGGGCCGGCTGGCTACTTAATCTCATGTCCCCTGCTGGTGTTAGTGACAGTTTCCACCTTATGAGCTTCATTATACGGGGTGTTAACATATTCACTGGCAAACAGCTGGTGCTCAGTACACAGTAAGTATTGTTCTTACATCTACCAACAAAGGATTTTGTGAGGAAGAGCTGCAAGGACTTGAGATTGTTTGCCTTGAAACCAGAAGCTGTCCATTAGGGGCAATAATTATGATAGCTGCGTGGAGTTTTGGACACCGTGTGCGTGTGCTGCTTTTTTTTTTTTTTTACTTGCTCACCTCCTCCTGTGGTGAGTGCTGTGATCCAGAATGTGAAGGACAACTGTGACATTGTGCTACGCCGGACCAAGTGGCTTGCTTTTAGGGAACTAAAGAGTGACATGAGTGACAGCTATTACAAAGAAAGAGGAAGAAATCCAAGAGGCAGGCTGAGTTTCTGCGCTTGGGGAAATGAGGAAAGAGGACAGTGACCGGGTGCTCAGAAACGGGACCTGTAGCCTCAGTCACCTCTGGCTGCATGGTTCTTCTTGGGCTGCACTTTCCCCCGTTCCACAGCCCCTGACCCCAGTTAGCTGTTGGAAGTCAAAAGGGGCACAATCAAGCTTGGCAGGCCTGGAGGAATGTAGGGCCTTTTAGAGGAAAAGGGAGAATTAGGTAAGAATTGATAAGAAAATTTAAGCTGTTTTGTTTTCAAGAAATAGAACCCCATTCAAGCTACATTAAGGGAAGAAAGGTGTATTCCAGAAGCCAAAGTGTAGCTGGATCTTCAGAATAGACCAGAACTGGGACCAGGACAAGAACCAGGACCAAGGACAGTATAGGAAACTGGGAATGTCCTTTCTCTCTGTCTCTGATTTGTTCTTCCCTCTCTATAGATCACATGGCTCCCTCTCAACTCTCATTCCAGGCTCCCAAGAAGGAAGTCTGATTGGTCCATGACAGGTCAGGGTAGACTTGGGATAACCAGCGAGGATGCAGATCAGGCTCTACAGACAGACATGTGGATGAGACAGGAATAGAAAAATAAGGAAACTGGAGTTGTGGTTTGACAGGAAAAGCAATAGATTTCACTCCACTGAGAGGGGTTTCTAGAGGAAGATGGCGGAATGAGTGAGGGATGCTGATGGGATGGCTGGAAACAGAGCAAGATACCCAAAGAACAGTGCAGTTCATTCAGAAACTCTCCCCCACAGGCTGTCGTGTTCTCCTCATGCACAGTCAAACATACCGTAGGGATAGGAGGTATGGCTTCAAAATACAGTAAACTCAAGCACAGCTGGTTGAGACCACCCAGATTCCAGGCACTGAATGACCACGTGGTTGGTGGCTACTGAACTGGACAGCACAGTCACAGATGCCCAGGCTCCACACACAGTGGAGTGTTTCAGAACGCCAATGTATTCTATTTTAATCCTTCTTTCTTCATCAGAACCAATGAAGTTAGCCTTATCAATTGAGGCTAAGGCATGGAAGATGTTACTTTGTCGATATTTGAATGAAGAATACAAAAAGAAAATGTCAGACATGATAACATTCATCAATGAATACTTGAAAAAGCTATCTAGACCTATTCGTGATTTAGATGATGTCAGATTTGCAATGGAAGCCTTGTCTTGTATTCGTGATAATGAAATTCAAATGGACATGACCTTGGGACCAATTGAAGTAAGGAATTCATTTTTCTTTCTTGAAATGCTACCCCCCCACACACACTGGATATAGAAATGTACTAACACAGTGATTCTGTTAACATATTTCTTCATCTATTATATGACATAATCTCCTTTCTGGTGTTGATATCTTTGAGAGGGAATTTTAACAATTATCAACAGTGAAGAGGATACAAAGGAATAATAATAATGCTATGTTGGGCTAGACAATTTTTTGTTTATTTTGTTTATTTTTGGTGGTATGGGGTTCCTGGAAACCCTTCTACCTCTGGGCTACACTTCCAGACCTATTTTTATACTTTTTTATTTGGAAACAGGGTCTCTTAAGCCAGCGCAGCTGGCTTCGAACCTGCACAATCCTCCTCTCTCCGCTTCCCAAGCATGGGGATTACAAGCGTGCACCACCACGCCCAGCTGGCTAGACAATTTTTGACACACCAACATTTCATGGAACAGAATGGTCCCGCCCTCTCATGTAACCACAATATGTGGGCCCGCTCTTTATGTACAGAAACCAGTTGCATGTCTCGCTCATGACCAGTAGCATACTGTGGGTGGCATAGTGGGGACAGCCCCTCTAGGCTCCAGAGCAGACTGCTGGAACTTAGATCCACAGAAGGTGATTTTAGGAAGGAATCTATTGCTGCTGTGACCAAGTATGCATTCTCAATGGCTCAAAATAAACCTAATTGCTTAAAATAACACAAACTTAATATTTTATAGTTCTAGAGATCAAAAGTGCAAAAAGGGGTCTTACGGGGCTAAAAATCAAGATGTCAGCCAGAAGACTGTGTGGCTCTGGGGGCCCTCGGGAAGAAGTGCTTCCTTGCCCTCTCTGGCTGTAGAGTGTCCCACACCCTTGGCTCGTGGCCGCCCTTCCAGCAGTGGCACTGTTCCTCCCCTGCGTCCCTCATTAGATCGCGGACTCTGGCTCTCCACCCTCTCTCTTTCCCTTAATATGGATCTTTGTGATTATATTGGGCCCACCTGGTCAATTTTAGATATGTTCCCCACTGACAGCTCCTTAACTGAATATTTAAACCTATTTTTATTGGCCCTTTTGACTTCCGCTAACCAATCGCTGATGCCATAAAAGCCTTCATCAAAGAACCTTATGGTTTCTTATGTCATCCTTAATTAGTGCACCTACTCTAGCCCTGAAATTAACATGAACCATATGATTCTCCTTTCTATAGCCCAAACACTAGTTAACAGAAACATGGGGCATCTATTTGTCTTAGCTACACTAAGTCCTGCTGTTTATTCTATCCTAACGATCAGGCTGAGTGTCAAACTTCAAATTTGCCCTCATTGGGTTACTAGGAGCTGTAGCACAATTTCATCTGAAGTCAGCCTGGCCATTATTTCCTCTCAGTCTTAACACTTAAGAGATCTTTCACTTTACGTACATTAATTCTCACATAAAAATTCACTTGGCTGATCATACCATTATGACCACCAGTCATAATCTGATTTATCTCAATTCCAGCAGAAACTAATCCAGCCCTGTTTGACCTAACAGAGATAAAAACAGAACTTGTATCAGGATTCACTGTGGAAGTTTTAGTGGGACCATTTGCTCTACTTTTATGGCTGAATATCTTGATAACATTATTATAATAAATGCCTTTACCACCATGCTATTTCTAGGATCCCTTAATAATATACCCCGACCCTGAAACCTTTATGCTCAACTTTATATTCAAAACCCTTATTTTTTTTGTGGTATTGGATATTGAACCCAGGGGATTTCTACCTCTGAGCTACATATTCAGCCCTATTTAATTTTTTATTTGGAAACAGGGTCACTTAGTTGCAGAGGGCCTTGCTAAGTTGCTGAATCTGGCTGCGAACCTGTAATCCTCCTGTCTCAGCCTCCCAAGTACTGGGATTATAAGCATGTACCCACCATACCCAGTTCCAAAATCCTTATCTTAACTCCCATGTTTTTATGAATCTGAGCATCTTACTCATATTTTCAATATGATCAGTGCATTCACCTGTTATGAAAAACCTCTATGCTTATGACACATTGCTATGCCTGTAATTATATAAAACGTTCCATCATAAGCATAAATATATGTGATAAAAATGTTACTTTGATAGAGTAGACTACAGAATTTTCAATCCTCTCATTTCTAGAATGAAAGGAAGCAAACCTAACCCTATTCTCCTTCGCTTCTGGCCCTGTTCTAGAGCCCTGCTCTGGGAGTGGTGGTACGGCTACCCCTGCATCATCCCTGACCCACTCCCCTCCTCCCTCCTTCCCTTCATGTGGACCTCTGTTTTCCATTGGTTCCACCTGGCTGATTTTCAGTATGTTCCCCGTTGACAGATCCTTGACATAACTACAACTCTTGTCCCTTTTGTTAATATACTCACGGGCGTAGAGGATTTGGAAGGATGTAGGCAACACTGTGGATGTCATTATTTTGTCTACCATAAGTATTTGGTGACTAATATTATTTATAATACTTAAGATTTATGTCATGATGATAATAAAAGTTAGACATGATTTGTCT
The DNA here is from genome assembly GCF_963383645.1 of Muscardinus avellanarius. Taxonomy (NCBI): domain Eukaryota; kingdom Metazoa; phylum Chordata; class Mammalia; order Rodentia; family Gliridae; genus Muscardinus; species Muscardinus avellanarius. The sequence continues at coordinate 137,151 of NC_137794.1, forward strand.
TGTTATTGTTTTCTTAAGTTCTCTGTTCTCTGATATTACCAATATCTGGGGAATTGACACTCCCTCTTGCTTCCTGTTGGTTCCCAAAGCCTACATCTACTTTATGCTTTCTTGGACCCACTTAAAAGTTGATGCTCTTTTGTAGCTAATAAACTTCATAGTTTTGCTACTTTTAATACTACGTTAATAGTAGTCAGGGTTTGGGATGCTGACCACCCATACCTCAAGGTTTAGTAAGCTATCACACCCTTCTTGTTCCTGACTATGGAAGCTTTATTCTTCAGTCCCCCATCCCCTGGTAAAGCCAATACCAGTTAGATCATCCAATCTTCTTTTCTTTGGAGTGAGTTCCGAGGCATCCTTTCTCTGTCTCTTATAGAGTAAATTCCTTATTAACAGACTATGAGAAATTATCTTGCATGGTCTTGGCTTGAGATCAAGGGATCAAGGAGAAGAGACAGAATTGGATTTTCTAGGATAGTATCTCTCGATGTGATCTGCCTACATTTCCTCTAGAGCCCCAAGATGCTTAGTAAATGCAGATTTCGGAGTTCAAGATCTGGCCCAATATGTGGTACTTGGTGAGAATTTGAAAGTGTTTTACCTATAGCTTTCATTTTGAAGACCACTTGTGGAGAATTTGCTTCTAAGACATAGGAATGTAATTCTAGATGGCATCTGTCTTCACATTTTCACACTATAATCCAAAGACTGACTGACAACTTAGAGGAAGGAAGGTTTATTTGCTCACAGTTTCCTTGGGGATTTGGGGTTTCAGTCCATGTGAGGCTGGAGACTGGACCTCGGGGCATGGCGGCAGCGGGAAGTAGAGCAAGGAAGGGGAAGAGGAACCATATATCACCACAAGACTGCACCCCCAGGGCCCACAGCCCATCAGAAAGGACTTATCCACTGATGCGATTACAGTTCTCACAACTCACTATTATCAATCCTGAATATTAATAAATGAGCTCCTTAGGGAGCGTCCTATAACAGCATCTTATAAGTGTTTGGCAGTTGCTTCCCCATGTGATAATGTCCCAACTCTGCCTCGCTCTGCAGGAAGCCTATGGTATTTTAAACAGATTTGAAGTTGAAGTAACCAAAGAAGAGTCAGAAGCAGTTGATACCTTGAGATATTCTTTCAACAAATTGCAGAGCAAAGCTGTGAGTATAAATTTAATGATCTTACTTCTTAAATTCAGTCATTATTGCCAGGAAAAAATGTTATTTGTAACAATATTATTGAGATAGAATCCCATACCATAAACTTTAACATTTTGAAATACGCAATTCAGTGGTGATTAGCATATTCACAAAATTGTATAATCGCTATCATTATCTAATTTTTTTTTTTTTTTGGTGGTACTGGGGTTCCTGGAAGCCCTTCTCTTCTACCTCCAGGATACACTCCCAGACCTATTTTTTTTATATTTTTTAAATTTGGAAACAGGGTCTCTTAAGCCAGCGAGGCTGGCTCTGAACCAACGCGATCCTCCTGCCTCCGCCTCCCAAGCACGGGGATTACAAGCGTGTGCCACCACACCCGGTATCATTCTCTAATTTTAAGACATGTTATCACCCTCAAAGAGACCTTGTTCTCACTAACAATTCCCCATTCTCTTTGTTACCTCAGTCCTGACAACCGCTAATCTATTTTCTGTCTCTGTGGATTTATCTTTTCTGGACTTTTAATACAAATTATACAGACAGGATGTGGTCCTCTGTGACCATTAGTTTTCAAGATTCATTACACTGCCCCGGATTTCCAACACTTGGTTTTCTTAATGGCTAATGATATTAAGCACCTCTTAATGTGTTCCTTTTATTTGCCACTTGTATATCTTCTTTGGAGAAATGTGAATTTAAATCTTTTGCTTTTGTTGTTGTTCTAGGGATTGAACACAGGATATACCCTCACCCTTTTTTATTTTTTATTTTGAAAAAGGGTCTCACTTAGTTACTGAGGGCCTCACTAAGTTGCTAGGGCTGGCCTTGAACCTGTGATCCTCCTGTCTCAGCCTTCTAAGTACTAGGATTATAGGCATGTACTACCACACCCAGCTCCTTTTTTTTTTTTTTTGCAGTACTGGGGATGGAACCCAGGGGCATTCTACCTCCAAGTTACCCCCCCCCCCCAGTCCTATATTTATTCTTTATTTTGAAAGAGTCTCCCAAATGCTAGGATTACAAGTGTGAGCCACCACGCCCAGATCCACCCAGCTCCTTTTTTTTTTTTAATTGGGTTATTTGTTTTCTTTTTTATTGTTGAGTTTTAGTTATTTATATATTCTGGACACAGATTCTTTATTAGATACATGATTTGCAAAATATTTTCTCTCATTCTATGGGTTACTTTTTCTCTCCTTCCTCTGTTCTTTCTTTCTTTCTTTCTTTCTTTCTTTCTTTCTTTCTTTCTTTCTTTCTTTCTTTCTTTCTTCTTGGTACTGGGGATTTAACCGAGGAGTATTCTACCTCTGAGCTACATGCCCAGCCTTATTTTATTTTATTTTATCTTGAAACAGTGAGTTGCTGAAGCAGGCCTCAAACCTGAGATTCTGATCCCTGGGTTTCAGCCTCCCAAGTACAGGTCTTTTGGATTTTTTGATGGTGTCTTTTGAAGCACATAAATTTTAAAGTTTGATGAAGTCCAGTTTATTTGTTTTTTGATGTTGTTGCTTGTGTTTTGGTATTATAGCTAGGAACTCCTCACTCAGTCCATGGTTGTAAAGATTTACTCTTACGTTTTGTTATAAGATTTTTATAATTTTAGACTTTACATTAGATCTCTGATTTATTTTTAGTTCACTTTTTACATGATGTAAGTTAGTGTTAATATTCACGTAGAGGTGTATGTATATATATGTATTAGCATCATTTATTGAAGAAATATTATCTATCTAGTGAATTGTCTGTTGAAAATCAATTGGTCCTGAGTGTAAGGGCTCATTTTAGACTGTTGATCTATATGTTTACTCTTATGTCAGTACCTTACTGTGTCAGTGACAGTAGCTTTATACTGAATTGTTAAAAAGTTGCAGTAAAATACACATAACATAAATTTGACCATCTTAAGCATTGCTAAGTTCAGTAGTATTACTGGCAGTGACATGGTTGTGCAGTGCGTCTCCTTAGAACCTTTTCATCTTGTAAAACCGAAACTCCACATTCATTAAACAAACTTGCTGGAATAGAATTGTCATTTCATTTGTAATGTGTGACTTTTATTTTTATGTTGAATTCCTGTGTTTTACATTCTAGGTTTCTGTACAAGATGAACTGGTCCAAGTACAGCCAGAGTTTAAAAACAACCTACTCGAGGCTGTTGAAGTTTTCCGCGAAGATGTAACAAACTTCGCAGAATCATATGAAACGGTATTTTAAACGTTAGCTTGCTGTGTTTTCAATATTTTGTGATATTATTATATGAAATAAAAGTGATTAATTCTGAGAAATAGGTACATTGTAGATAAGCAGGTATGTGAGCACGTTTATAACAACCTTAAAAAGACGATGAAGCTCCCCGTGGTGGTGCACACCTGTGATCTCAGTACTTGGGAGACTGAGATAGGAGGGCCACAGGTTTAAGACAAACCCCAGCAACTTAGCCAGAGAAGACCCTCAGTAACTTAGCAATATCCTACTTCAAAATTTAAAAGATACATAAAAATAGAGTTGGGGATGTAGCTCAAAGGTAGAATGCCTCTGGGTTCTATTCCCATTACTCTTCCCCCTCCAAAAAGAAAAAAAAAAAAAAAAAAAAGGAAAGGGATGGTAGATAGTTTTAAAGCAAGTTTTATAGAGAAAGAAAACACATTCAGCAGTTAAAATAAGCAAACAAAATAGGAGATTGTGGAATGAACAAAGGGTCTAGTTTTGTCCTTTGTCAGGGCTTTAACTTTCATAGAATTTCTTGACAGATGCTTCTGATTAAGAATGAAAATGGTGTTTATATTATTTATCATAGGAAGGACCCATGGTTCCAAATATACCTCCCCAAGAAGCTAGTAACAGGCTACAGATATTTCAGGTAAAATCAAAACATTTTATATTTTATAGTCAAAATGTACTATTTTTGAAGATGATTGTAAGGGGAAATTTTATGTCTAATCCTATGATAGGAATATTAATGCTTAAGATACATGCAGATTTTAATTATATCCTAACCTGCTAACTGAAGTTATTGAATCCTTCTCTCTGTCCCCAGGCCTTTCTCCACATTATCTCTCTGTATTTTTAGAAGCTGAGACTCGTGTGAATTTATGTAATACCTTATTCTAGTCACATGCATCTCATTTGATAAGTGATCAAAAAAAATTTTTTTTAAGGAGTTCTTTTTGTTTGTCTTTTTTGGAACCAGGGATCGAACCCAGAGCGCCACACCTGCAAACAGGCGCTTTGCCACTGAGCTACATCCTGGCCCGTGATAAAAATTTTTAATAAAACAAAATTTATCAGCATAAGATCTAAATATTGGCCGTGGTTCCCTGCCTTCCCTTTGTCGGCAGAAGACAAAGACTTCTTCAAAAGTCCCTGCCGCAGACCTGCAGACCACATCATTCTCCCTGAATCATGTCAACCACTTACTGTCTTTCTCCAAGCATAGATTGCTGAGCACATCTCAAGAAATAGCACAGCCTGGTGTGGTGGCGCACGCTTGTAATCCCAGCACTTGGGAGGCTGAGACAGGAGGATGGCACAGGTTCAAAGCCAGCCTCAGCTACGTAGTGAGGCTCTCAGCAACTTAGGGAGACCCTGTTTCCAAATTAAGTATAAAAATAGGTCTGGGAGTATAGCCCAGAGGTAGAAAGCCCCTGGGTTCCACCCCCAGTACCACAAAAAAAAAAAGAAAAAAAAAAGAAATAGCACATACCCCATTTGGATTGTTTTGCAGATTCATGTATTACTGTTCTGAAAATTAGCCTATAAGGAATATCAAGCAATTCTGTTCTTTATTTGTGTTCTTTATCCTATTTCCTGTACTGAAAGAACAATATATTTGTATTCTCTTTTTGCTCTCTATCCTGGCATTCTCAGTAATTTAAAAACATTTATTAGATGCTTAGCTTGTGTAGCTTGTGAAAAAAAAATTGATTAAGAAAGTGGTTCATACTTCTAAATGCTACGGTGTGATAGAGAGACGGCAAGTTAGAGCGATAATCCCAGACCACGTGATGAGCACGGTGGTCTAGTCATGAGAACTTGGGCTGTAATGGACACAGAAGTAACGGGCTTCCATCCCCGATGGAGTTTTGGTGAGCAGTCAGGGAAGACTTCATGGCAGTAGAGGCATCTAAGCTGTCACTTGAACTAATTAGAGGTAGACTGGGGAAGGAGGACATGCCACCTGGGCAGGATTTGCAGCTAGTCTGCAAAGAGGTTGACCACAGGTAACTGAAACCCAGAAACAATATTGAAGATCAAGAGGCAGGACTATGTGGTGTATGTAGAGTGTGCAGACCTGGTTCACATACATTACTTCTGTTTGCATTTGTGCTTTGAACACAGTTAATATTTAGCATTCCAAATAGAGGATATTCGAATTCAAATTCAAAAGTAAAACTGAAAGGACATATGTATTGACTTTGCTAATTTGGGTTTTTTTTTGGGGGGGTACTGGGGTTCCTGGAAGCCCTTCTACCTTCGGGCTACACTCCCAGACCCATTTTATATATATTTTTTTATTTGGAAACAGGGTCTCTTAAACCAGCGCGGCTGGCTTCGAACCTGTGCGATCCTCCTGTCTCCGCCTCCCAAGCGCAGGGATTACAAGCGTGCGCCACCACGCCCGGCAACTTTGATAATTTGAACTGTTAGAATTATTTCAAATTTGGTGGTGAAATCGAATCTCTCCGCTTATAGACTTTATTGCAAATAAAGAAAACAGAGTTGAATGCATTATATTAATACTTTACTCATTTTAAAACCCTGTAGGAGGGAGAGAAGGTCAATCTTAATTAGTGAAAAAGCCTGAATTATAGATTTTTACAAATGCAGTTTTTATTACTTTCAGGTGTGTGTACGGGAACTTGAAATATGGAACTTCGGGAGAGCACTTGATTTATTAAAGAAGTAATTTTATATGAAATGGATGCTCTTAGAAAGTTAACCTTTCCAAGCGGCCAACTTTCCTTTAGTGGTTTAACATAAGGATAAACTTGCTTCACAAATATGCTGCTCCCTGGCTTTTGTCTCAATTATAACAATTTGTACTTTTGTGGAATTGAAGTAATCACACTTAATACTATATAAAATGTCATTGTTATAGGCCAATTTTGATGATCTGTGGAGGAAATTTGTTACCTATTCATCTGGTGAACAACTTTTTGGATTGCCTGTGACTGACTATGAGATTTTACATAAAACCAGGTAAGTTTAGAAAATGCACAAGTCTCATGTGCAGATAATTAAATACTACCCACTAGAAGAATCACATCACTGGCTCTTTCTTTACTGCGCAGGGATGGATGGATACTCTTAGCCTCACTATCCTGACCCACTAGCCACATGGTCCCCTCACAAAAGGAATGTTTTAGGCAGGCAAATGGGCAGAAAATACTCTGCACAGCCTAAGGATAGCTTAATGCTTCACTTTTCTTTTCACTCGCTTTGAGTAGTGTCAGTGATTGTGCAGAAGCCCTGCGAGTGGGTTGACTGTTGTTTACTTAGAGGACTGAGCCTCCTCAGCGCCTTCACTCTTCTTACTGTACATAGGCTGACGTGATCTTCCTCACAGGGGGGACAGAGAGTCTATTGAATACAATGGCCAAATAACTTACTTGATTTTAAACCATAAGGATATTTAATAGAACTTTATGTGACTTAAAGAAGTAACTTAAAACCATGCTGTTAGCTTACTACAGTCTTGGCACTAGAAAAGAACTTAATGTTGACTCTTGAGTCATAGCATGCGAAGGTCACGGCGAGGCAGGAGACACCCTGAAGACGAAGGAGTGCTCCTGCGTGCAGGCAGACGCTCACTCCCTCTCCTCAGTGCCCTTCTCAAGGGCGACCTGTTGACTGACTGTTACTAGAATGTACATGTCTGATCCTCATCGCTGACTTACTGAATTAGGATCTCAGAGGTTGTGTTCTAGGAAGTCTCTGATTGATTGATTGATTGATTTGTACCTGAGGTTATACGCAGGGGCATTTTACCTCTAAAATACACCTCCAGCCCTATTTTATTTTACTTTATTTTATTTTGAAATAGAGTCTCACTAAGCTGCTAAGGGACTCTGGTAAGTTGCTGGAGCCAGCCTCAAACCTGCAGTCCTTCTGTCTCAGCCTCCTGAGTACTGAGATGACATTCCTGTAGGCATGCGCCTCTATGCCCAGCTGTAGATGATTCGCATGCACACTCAGTGTGGGAATCGGTGTGCCAACCTTCATTGTAGGAGGCAAGGACTCATCACCATTTACTATCTGGACCAGTGGACCATTTTCATATTGATATTTTAAAGTAGCTTTGTGAATTTTATAGAAATACGAATAAAAGAATGATGAAAATCATTATTATTAAAAACCTAATAAGAACTGAAGCACGGTAAACTTTAATTTTTGCTCCATACTGTCCTGGTATGAAGATGTGTGTATACACACACACACACACACACACACACACACACACACACACACATAACCATCATTTGAATGCAGCCAATTCCCCTCAGCTGTCATGCATGATCCTGGAGGAGAAACATATGTAAACACCAGTTTCAGCTTTTAAATCCATCGCCAGTGGTCTCTGGAGGATCATTTCTTCTACTTTTTCTCATACTTGTATTTTCAAAACTCAAGACTGTTGAAAACTCAGACCCTTACAGTTTTGTTGAAGAGGTGGCTACCACCTTCCTTGCGCTCTAAGTACAAACATTTTTACTTTGGGGTTGAAATAATTAATTCAATTATTTATTTTTATTTCTGCTTCATATGCTTTCTTTAGACATCAGCCTTCAATATTTGTTGGCTTATGTAATCTTTCAAATAAGACTCATACAAACATTATAAGTAATGATGTCACTTATCTTTCACAAAATGAGATGGTCTAGTTCTTGTTGTAAAATAGTGCACGGTGAGGTCCTGGACGGTCCTGACATATACTGTTCACTCATACAGAGTTTAATAAGACTCATCTAAGTTATCATTATCTGGAGGCTCAGATTTCACTTATGCAATCAATGTCACTCTCAAAATTAGAGTCTCAAGTGCTGCTTTCTCTTCAATACTTGGGAAACATATTCTGTTATCAATTTTCTTCTCTTTGCTGCTTTAGGAAGAAAATTAAAAATTCTGAATTCTTAGTTGAATTAAGTGAAAGCTAAACAAACAAAATACTATAAAAATGTTGTCTCCACTGGGGGGTGGGGTGGCACACACCTGAAATCCCAGTCCTCGGGAGGCTGAGACAAGAGGATCACAGATTCACAGCCAGCCACAACAGCATCACAAAGCCCTCTGCAACTTAATGAGACCTGTTTTAAATTAAAAAAAAAAAATTGGGCTAGAATGAAGCTTACAGGTCAAATGCCCCGGGTTCAATCCACAGTAAGACATGCACAAAGAAGTTTGAAGGAGTTCTATTTTGTTCTGTTTTTATACTTTCTCAAAAGACGAGGCTGTACTTTTGGAAACACAAAGACAAAACATGAAGAATTGTGTATAGTGATTACTACTGTGTAGTCACTTAAGAGATTTCACCATTCTTCTCTTAATATTTTAAGAGAGTCACGTTTAGCATAGTTGGGAATAACCAGTGAGTAATAATGAAATAATTCTGAGGGTGATGAAAAGAAAATGGATCAAGAATTGGAAAAATAATTAAGTAAAAAATAACTTAGCAAAAATAACTAAGATTATAGTAAATGTCTTAGATTTATGAAAGGGTACATATTTTTCTGAACTATTTGTTAATGTCAAGTTACAATATGATTTGGAATTTTTAGGAACTGTAAGCCTGACATTATTATTATTATCATTATCATCATTATTATTATTATTACTTTTTGCAGCACTAGGGACTGATCCCAGGGTCTCACATATGTTAGGCAAGCACACTGTTACTGAGGTATATCCTCAGCCCTTGAACATGACTTTATTAATAGAACTTTAATAAAGTCTTTATATTGGATGCCAATATAGTTGTATGTATTTGGTGCCCAAAGAGACATTATACATAGAGTGTATGAAATATTTGATTGAAAGCACTCTGCCTCTCTAACAATGGAATGTATACATTTTAAGATGTATACATTATATGATGAATCAATTATTTTGTTCTCCAGAAAAGAGCTCAACTTGCTGCAGAAGCTATATGGACTGTATGATACTGTAATGAGCAGTATTAGTGGTTATTATGAAATACTTTGGGGAGATGTAGATATTGAAAAAATCAATGCGGAACTGCAGGAATTTCAAAACAGGTAAGTATCAGTTGGATTAGGCTACCTTTTATACTGCTTGCTTTCTCAGGTGTCTGTAGCCATTTTACAGATTAATACTCTGTGTACATAATACATCCTCCAAAGAAATGCTTAGGTCATCATTGTTTGTAATTTTTTTTTGAAAGATGTCGTAAACTTCCCAAAGGACTTAAAGATTGGCAAGCTTTTTTGGATCTCAAAAAAAGAATTGATGACTTCAGTGAGTCATGTCCTCTACTAGAAATGATGACCAATAAGGCCATGAAGCAGAGACACTGGGATCGCATCTCCGAGTTAACTGGGACCCCTTTCGATGTGGAATCTGATACCTTTTGTCTTAGAAATATAATGGAAGCCCCACTCCTTAAAAATAAGGATGATATTGAGGTACTTAAGAATATAAGGTTTTTAAATCAATGGTCCATTAAATGTTTGTTTCTTTTATGAAAAATGTGCACATAGGCATTTTATTTTGACTTTGAATTTTTTATTTTTTTATTTTTTATTTTTTTTATTTTTTGCGGATCTGGGGATAGAACCCAGGGGCATTTGACCTCCGAGCTACACCCCCTGCCCTATTTTTTTTTTAATTTTTTATTTTGAAACCGGGTCTCACTGAGTTGCAGAGGGCCTCACTAAGTAGCTGAGGCTGTCTGCGAACCGCGATTCTCCAGGTCTTAACCTCCCGAATGCTGGGATTACAAGTGTGCGCCACTACACCCGGCTCTAATTTTTTAAAATTAATATATTATTGTAGCTGGGTACAGTGGCACATGCCTATAATTTCAGTACTTGGGAACCTGAGACAGGAGAATCATAGGTTTGAGACTAATCTCAGCAATTTAGTGAGACCTTGTTTCAAAATCAAAAATAGAAGAAGACGGTTGTAGTGATTAATGTCTGTAATTCCAGTACTTGGGAGGCTGAGACAGGAAGATCATAGGTTGGAGGGCCAGCCTAAGCAATTTAGTGAGACTCCTAACAACCTAGCAAGACCCTGTTTCAAAACAAAGAAAATATTAAAAAGAGCTAGGGCTATAGCTCAGATGTATAATGTGCCTGGGTTCAATTCCCAGTATTAAAAAGTCAACACATAATTGTAATAAATTATGGATATAGTGTCATATTTCAGATGTATGTACAACATGTAATGGTAAAATCAGGGTAATTATAGCATTTCTATCTCCTTATCAATTCATGTTTGGACCCTTAAAGTTATTCTTTTTTTCTTATTTTTTTTTGGTATAGGAGTAAACCCAGGAGCATTCTACCTCTGAGCTACACCTCCAGCCCTATTATATATATATATATATATATATATATATATATATATATATATATATAGATAGATAGATACAGAGTCTAGCTAAGTTGCTGAGGCTAGCCTTGAACCTCCAGTGTGGGGGTCACAGGCATATGCCACCACACTCAGCTCTTCTTGTTCTTCATAAAATATATAATAGGTTAGTGTGAACTGTAGTCACTCTACTGTGCTGTAGACCACTAGGATACTTTTGTGATTTTTATGATGCACTTAATTATTCCTCCCATCCAATTATATGTTGGTACTTCTTATCCATCCGCTTCTTATTCTCCCTCCCACTCTCTTCTACTTTGAGATTAACATTTTTAGCTTTAACAAATAGAGAGAACATGGAACATTTGTCTTTCTGTGTAGATATTTTAAAATTCTGTTTTAAAATTAACACTAATTTGAGCCAGGCATGGTGGTGCACGCTTGTAATCTCAGTTTTTGAGAGGCTGAGAACGGAGGATCACAGGTTCACAGGCAGCCTCAGCAACTTAGTGAGACACTGTTCCAAAATAAAGAATAAAATAGGGCTATGTGTATAGCTTAGAAGTGGAATGACCCTGTGTTCAATCCCCAGTACCAAAAATATAAACAAAAAACCACTAAGTGCTATACTATTTGTGGAAATATATTATACCTTTATATTCTTTTCCATATCTGTGATTTTGTAATCCTAAGTATGAAAATAAGTTGAAGTGTGGTGGGGAAAATATATTACTTTAATTTTCCCTTAGAGACATTCATATCAAGGGTTCTCAAAGAAATAGGGAAACCAATAAGAAAAAATATAGAGTTGACTTTTAAGCAAATGAAATACTCATATTAGGGCCAGAACAAGCAGTAATATGGTAATCTTTATATGTTAACTTTAAAAAGATCTAAAGATTCACATATATTCTCATAGCTCACCTCTAAGATAGATAGGGGAGCTGGGATTATCTCCATTTTAGCCAAGGGGGGGGGATCTCACATTAGAAGTAAAAATCAAGCAGTAGAGATGTAGAGTACTTGCCTAGGTCACAGGAGGCCCTGGGTTCAAGCTCCAGTAAAACACACACACACACACACACACACACACACACACACACACACACACACAATTAAGCTCCATTATCTTGTGTTTCTGGTAGAAGAAAATGTTAGTCATCAGAGCGTCATAAAGTTCTAATATGAGGCTGCCACACACGCGTCTTGGTTTCCTTGGCTCCTAAGTGACTAAGTCACACAAAACCAGGTGACTTCTGGATTCCTCCCAAGCTAAAGCATCTGTGATTTTAAGATGTACTTAATTTGTAGGTGCAAATGTCATGATATGCTCTGCTTTTCCCTCGAAGGATATTTGCATATCTGCCATTAAGGAAAAAGATATTGAAGCCAAGCTGGCACAGGTGGTTGAGAACTGGACCAACCAAAACCTGAGCTTTGCAGCATTCAAGGGGAAGGGAGAGCTCCTGCTCAAGGGGACCGAGTCAGGAGAGATCATCACTTTGATGGAGGACAGTCTCATGGTATTGGGCTCTTTACTAAGCAACAGGTAATTTTGTAATTTGGGGAAAAGGTTTTAATTTGTCATTTGGAATTATAAAATACTAGTTTAGGACAAAATGTTCATTCTCAGAGGAAAATTTGTCGTGTAATTTACTTTGTTAGACTATACTCTTTCCTAATCTTCCTTAAAATGTAACTTTCCATTTTCACTTTTTAGATATAATACTCCATTTAAGAAAAATATACAGAATTGGGTGTATAAATTGTCCACCTCCTCAGATATAATTGAAGAGTGGCTCGTGGTACAGAACCTTTGGGTCTACCTAGAAGCTGTCTTTGTAGGTGGAGATATTGCCAAGCAGCTGCCTCAGGTAAACAGGGATTTTTGTAACCACTGATGAGATGACATGGTGTGTGTGATCTGACAGCCTGTGACCCACAGATACCCAGTCAAACTCTGGCCCCTAGCCTGTTTACAGTAAAATTTTGTTGGAGTACAGCCACTCATGTGCATATTTTCTATGGTTGCTAGCAAAGCTCAGGAGTTGAAACAAACAACATGTAGACCACAGAGCTCAAAACATTTACTATATGGCCTTTTATAGAAAAAGTAAAAAAGAAAAAGAAAAGGTGCTGCCCTGAGATTTTACCTTAGCAAAAGGAAGAAACTTATTTTAAACAGTGAAACATCTTGAGGTTCAGTATTGAGATACTTTCAGATACAGAACTACTAAATCACAGCAGGTCATATTTCTAGTAGTTGAGCTCATAATAGTCCTCTGAGAATAGTATTAAAATTAACTTGTATTTTATAAGCACAAATCAACTATTAGTCTACTATTCTCATATCCAAAAGATACTGTGGGATATAGAAGCAGCGTTAGAAGCCTGTAATGAGACTTTTACAACAGTTTGGGGGTTTGAGGAAGTTTTAGGTAAGTATCAGGAACTAACTGATGGTTTTAAAAAAGCTATGAAGGTAGGTTTCCCTTTATGAAATTATGCCTGAAATAAGCTATAAATTACTAAAATTCTCCGGGCGTGGTGGCGGACTCTTGTAATCCCCGCGCTTGGGAGGCTGAGACAGGAGGATCGCACAGGTTCGAAGCCAGCCTCAGCTACTTAGTGAGGCTTTCAGCAACTTAGTGAGACCCTGTTTCCAAAAAATATATATATAAAAGGTCTGGGAGTATAGCCTGGAGGTAGAAAGCCTCTGGGTTCCACCCCCAGTACCACCCAATAAATAAATTAATTAATTAATTAATTAATTCCTAAAATTCTCTATCTACAATCAGAATTTATGCAGATTATAAATCAATGATAAAAAAGTATTGAAAATGCCTGATTTTTGAAACACATTTTAGAATATAAAACTAAAATAGTTTTGGTCTCATCTTTATTAGAAAGTTGCATTTTTAAAAGAGGCAAGGTTATGCCACTTTTTAGAGGCATTTTGCAATTGAATGCAAAGCTTAATATTATCCATAGTAAATAGAAAATTTTCATTTGTAAAAATGTAAGAATTTTTGTTTTGTGCCTTTACTTTAGTTACTTTTTTTCTCTTTTTACCATTAAGCTGCAATTATCCCGAGGACCCTGAGATCAAACTGTTTTCACGCTTCTTTACTTCACTCATCAAACCAGAACACGTGGGGTGCTAAAAATCTAGATTTTAATTTAAAGTTGGTAGCTCTGCAAATTAGTCCTGTGGCACTACAAACATGTATTAAATGCAAGGGGAAAAAAACCATGATGATAAAGCAGTACTTTTAATAAATAGCATGAGAAATTTGAGGTTTTGTTTTTCAGAATTAATTCAGAAGAAAACAGTTTACTTAAACTAAGTCTCCTGAAGAACTTCGGACTTTAAGAAAGTCCAGAGCGAGCACTTCGCTTTTTCAGTTGCCCAAGTGATCATCTTCTTCTCATGATTGATTTTTCTAGGAAGCAAAACGTTTTCAGAATATTGACAAGGCATGGATAAAGATAATGCAGAGAGCTCATGAGAACCCCAATGTGATCAGCTGCTGTGTTGGGGATGAAACCATGGGGCAGCTTTTGCCCCATTTACACGAGCAGTTGGAAGTATGTCAGAAGTCACTCACAGGGTAAGCATTCAGTGATGGCGCTTTATCCTACACAAGTTAGTAGTATTGACTTCTTTTCTGACTTTATAATGGTAGCTGAAGTGGGCATAGGAATTTAAAATTTCATATGAGTGTAGTTTCTAGAAGAAAGACATCTTGGACTTGGGGTGGGTGAGTTAGGGGATCATATGAGTTTCCTACGGTTGCTGTGACAAGTTATCACAAACGGGGTACGGGGTCAATGCAGCAGGGAGTTATTTTTCACGGTTCTGGAGGCCATACATTTGTAATCAAGGGCCCTGAAGGACAGTCCTTCCTGGCCTTTTGCTGCTTATGGCTCTAAGAGTTCCTTGGCTGTGGCTACATCTCCTTTGGGTATCTGTCTCTACCTTGCCTTCTCCTTTCCTACTTTCTCTTAGGAGGACACTTGTCATTCAGATAATGTAGGACAGTCTCTTCTAGAGGTCCTTCATTACATCTGCAATAACTTTCTTTCCAAATGAGATCAAGTTTGTTGGTTGCAGAAAATGGGATGTGGACATATCCTTTGGGGACTACGATTCAGGCCTCCACAGACATAAAGCAGAGAGGTGCACCAAGGAAACAGACAGCTGAAGTCATGGAAATTTTTCTTAAAAACATTTTTAAAAGAAAGGCAATTTTTCTTAAAATTGAGTTTATTCTCAATTTCTGTTCAAAACAGGGTGATGATATACCCTGGTTTGTTCAGGTTGATGCCTCTGTCCCGGATGAAGGGTTAGATGCTCTCCATTCCATTCCCAAGCTGTCCCGGTTAGAGATGAATTCTGTGCTCACTCTGGGTGTAAGCTAAGAGCTTCCCACTGCCCTAGGAAGCCCATGGCAGGCTCCTGGTGAGGAGGGGAGACACCAGCGGCAGGGCGCCTCGTTCCTGTCACTCTCTCCTGGCCACTTTGTTTCCCCAACTGTAGTCTGTGGTGGAGCACAGACTTGGTTCTCACCAAATATCCCGAAGGTGAATAGAAAATGCCTGTAGTTGTTTGCTTTCATTTTATTGAAGAAATTGGTACTTATTTCCTGGTTGAAAAAAAATAGTAATTCAGAAAGGAAAAGAGTCACTTGCTAACATGCTGTTGACTTTATTTGAAGGTATTTGGAGAAGAAGCGATTATTATTTCCAAGATTCTTCTTTGTATCTGATCCAGTTCTCCTGGAAATCCTTGGTCAAGCCAGTGACTCCCACACCATCCAGGTACACTCTGAGTGTTTGAGATTTAAAGACTAAAACTTAACATCTTAAAACTGCAGACAGGAAAAATCAGTATTAAAAATTATATTGGCTGTGGAATATCCTATTTTCTGTGGATTCAGAGCCCATCAGCCTGACAGAATCCAGTGATGTTGGTGACCAGTTGCCACCTTTTGGGCCACTCGCTAACTCTGTGACCTTAGCAAGCCTCTTCTTTTTTTATTTTATTCATCTACTTATTTATTTATTTATTTATTTATTTACAGTATTGGGGATTGAATCCAAGGGCATTCTACCTCCGAGCTATACTCTCAGGCCTTATTTTTTATTTTGACACAGGATCTCACTAAGTTGCTGAGGCTGGCCTCGAACCTATAG
Source organism: Muscardinus avellanarius (assembly GCF_963383645.1). Taxonomy (NCBI): domain Eukaryota; kingdom Metazoa; phylum Chordata; class Mammalia; order Rodentia; family Gliridae; genus Muscardinus; species Muscardinus avellanarius. The sequence continues at coordinate 153,066 of NC_137794.1, forward strand.
TCCTCCAAGGATGGGGATTACGGGCATGTGCTTCCATGCCCGTAATTTGGTGAGCTTCTTAATTTCCCTGTGCCTCAGTCTCCCCATCTGCAAAGCCAGGGCATTAGTGGCTCCCATCTCAAAGCATTGTCATGGAGATGCCATGAGCCAGGCCTGACAAAGCACTGGCATAGGAGTGCTCACTGAACTGGACTCCACCATCTGTGTTTGCCTCTATTCTTAGACAAACAGAGGTTGTCTTGTGCACTTGTCCTTTATTTCCCGCCAGAATGCTTCTTGAATGCTTTTAGCCATTGCCAAGAGCAATCCTCCAGGCTCAGAGGAAATCTAAGGAGAAGAGGGTATGGGTGTCACTGAACCACTCAGCTTGGTCTGTCTCCGGCTCGAGGATCGAGGATCTAGAACAGCTCTTTTCTTCCTCATTGGTTTTCAGGGAGTCGGGAAGGGGGGCAAGAAAGGAAGAGAAACATCTGAGAGAGAAGGCAGGACTGACCTGTATCTAGGAGGGACGATATGGTTTAGTCTCCACAAGAAAGGGGCAGCCCTTCCTCTATCTCCACACTATAAGAGGACTGTGAGAAATCGTTGGCCTCAAGGGTTGAAGCAGAGTTTATATTATTTTTGGTTTTGTTTTGTTGAGACAGAGAAGTTAATAATTTTTCCTTTTACAAAGATTAAAAATATTAAGGTTAAAAAAAATCTCAGTGGCATTTGCTGTTGAGCCCCATGTGTGATGTTGGGCGGTGTCTTGTCTTTCTTACAGCCGCATCTCCCTGCTGTATCTGACAACATAAATGAGGTGACCTTTCACCCAAAAGACTATGATCGCATGATGGCCGTCATATCCAGAGAAGGAGAAAAAATTATTGTAATTTTCTTTGATTATAATTTTGTTATCAGGATTTCTTTTAAATTTGAGGTTGGGGAGAAAACAATTCCCTTCTGAAGAGTAGAAGAGGGGTGGAGGGCTAGATACCTTGGCCTCCAACTCTACAGCTCTGGCTGTGTTACAGGCTAGTGTGCATAAGTCACTTAACTTTTTAGGGACTCGTTTTATCAACTATAATGAGAGTTTGAACTAGATTTCTATAGGTCCTTCCAGCTATAGTTATAAATATGTGGGTATGCCCATACTTTATATGTATTTTTGTAAACTATAAAATAATTTGTTTTGCATTTAAATACTATGATTTATCAAGTTAAGTGTGTGACATTTGTAAAAATACAAAATCATCATCAACTTGCAATATTTATAATACATTTTTTAGTTGGACAATCCTGTTATGGCCAAAGGTCCGGTAGAGATTTGGCTGCTAGAATTGTTAAAAGTGCAAATGTCATCATTACATAATATTATTAGATCTGCATTCTATCAAATCAGCGATTCAGGATTTCAACTCTTACCATTCCTCCACCACTTTCCAGCTCAGGTGAGAATGCACCACGTTTATTAAGGTTAAAAGCAAGGGCAATGGAAGGGGGAGAGGGCGCTTAGGAGGTGACTGGCCTCATGGTTGGGGGCTGCTATGGCTTGAACTCTTTCCAGTGGCCTGCTCCCTTGCCAGGTCGCACTCCCAGCCACCTGTTGGTCAGCCTGCGTGGTTCTAGACCAACAACCCCAGGGAGGGTACACCACTGTTCTCCCGTCAGCAGGGACATACAGCAAGGCTGAAACCACTATGGAAGACGCTGTCCTACAGATATATACGAGCATATAACAGTGCATAGCTCAGTAGAAACGGGCACAGATGTGAACACATGGAAAAGGAATGGCAACCCTTTTCCTGTAGTGAAATACAGCATTCCTTTCTATTTATTTTCCCTTCAAGTGATTAAAAGTGGGCATAATGTGCAAGGGAGGCTTTTTTGTGCAAGTAACTTCTTCTTTTTGGTGTGAGGAAGTACTAAATTAAATCCAGGGTGTTCTACTTCTAGGCTACACCCTCAGCTCTTTTTATTTTGAAACAGAGTCTCCCTAAATTGCTGAGGCTGGCCTCAAACCTGTGATCCTCCTGTCTCAGCCTTCCCAAGAACTGGGATTTACAGGTGTGCACCACCATGCCCAGCTGCAAGTCATTTCTTTTTCTCTCTTTCTTTCTTTAGTCCGCCCGTCCGTCCGTCCTTCCTTCCTTCCTTCCTTCCTCCTTCCTTTCCTTCTTTCTTTTTTTCTTCTTTTCTATCTATGTACCTATCTTTCATTCTTTTCTTTTCCTTTTCTTTTCTTTTCTTTTCTTTTCTTTTCTTTTGTGGTACCTGGGATTGAACCCAGGGACATTCTACCTCTGAGCTACATCCCCAGCACTATTTTTTATTCTTTATTTTGAAACAGGATCTCACTAAGTTGTGAAGGGCCTCACTAAAAAACTAAGTAGCTGAGGCTGGCCACTCACAAGCCTGCGATTATCCTGTCTCAACCTCCCAAGTTCTGGGATTACAAGTGTGGGCCACCACACCTGGCTTGCAAGTCACTTCTTATTAGAGAGGAGAACTGGAAAAGACCGGGGCTGGGATGGGTGTTCTCATGAACAGCTTTTGTGTCCTGTGTCTCTTGGAAGAGCATCGTAACGTGTCAAGTAAAACAGTATCAGAAATAAGGAGCCAACAGTTTCATGAAATTTTCATCCAGGATAAGTGAAAAGCAGTGTTTTGTGATCTAGGCAGAAACCGCGTAAGACAGAGACAATAAGTAGCCAAGGGAAGACAGGCAGTTTTTACCTAAACTCTATTTCTTCTGCAACAGTTTGTCCCAACCCAAACTTCAGATCTTGAATTAGTGCACACATAGTGGAGGCAACTGAACTGACAAATTATTCATTCAAACTGTACAGACACAGATATAAAATCAACCATTATTGGACATAATATTTTAATATTGTGATTTTTCTGTTGTGTAATATCCTTGACAGGTTTTAATATTCTTACTGGTATTATCACATTTGTGATTATTACATTTACTTGTTAGGATGAGAATATAGATCTTTAGGTAACTTCAACATGTTTTTCCTCTCCTGGGGCTGAACAAAAGCACAGAAGCTCCCCGAAACACCGGGAGGGGGGACGGGAGGGTGTATGTTTGGGCCTTTTTTCTTTTTCTTTTTTCGGCATTGGGGATTGAACCCAGGGCCATTCTCCTCTAAGCTACGGTCCAAAATAATTTTTTTATTTTGAAACCAAGTTTTGCCTACGCTCCTTCTGTCTTCTCTCAGCCTTCCAAGCACTGGGATTATAGGAGTGTGCCATCTCACCCATCACTGACCCACTTTTTATTATTTTGGTGGCTGGGGCCATCTTTATTGCCTCTCCTAGAGCAGAAATGGTAAACAAGCACAGTCTTCTTCTCATTTTCTGTCGCTTCTGTAGTGAAATATATAGACAGAGAAGTTGACATAGATATATATGGATATTAGAGTGAGAGACCAAGAAGTCATAGCATTCTGCTTTTAGAAGATGCAGAGAGAAACCCTCTGCATTGAAACCCTGCTCAAGAAAAAAATTGTGATGAAAAGTTCATTGATTCCATTTGCTTTTCTTTCTTGAGAAGGACAAATCATTGCATAGAGGTGTCTGGTAGTCTCCAGCTCTCGGTATCTTCCAGAACATCTACTACGGTTTCAAAGTGTCCCCAGAGTTAATGTGTGGGAAGTAAATCTTCAATGTGGTGGTGTTGGCAGGTGGGGCCTAACAGTGACGAGGCCAGAGGGGCTCTGGAATGGATGATGTCATGACTGAGGGAGTAGACTGGTTTCTTGAGATCAGTTTTGCCACGAGAGCAAGTCTGGCCCCTGTGGGAGTAGCTTGCATGCACTCCCCTGTCCTCTGCCTTCTGCTGTGAGTTGATGGAACAAGATGCCCTGACCAGGTGCTGGCCCTAGACCTTGGACTCCCAAACCTCCAGAACTCTCAGGAATAAAGTTCTTTTCTCTATAAATACCTTGTCTGTGGTATTCCATTATAGCAACACTCGATAGACTAGAAAAACACATATAATTCAAGCTGGGCGTGGTGGCGCACGCTTGTAATCTCCACACTTGGGAGGCTGAGACAGGAGGAATGCACAGGTTCGAAGCCAGCCTCAGCTGGCTTAAGAGACCCTGTTTCCAAATAAAATATAAAATAGGTCTGGGAGTATAGCCTGGAGGTAGAAGGCCCCTGGGCCCCAGTACCACAAAAAACAAACACAAAAACAAAAACAACATATATAGTTCAATAAATGGTGGCCATTTTAATTATGTATATGCACTAGAATAATTAAATATTAATAGTTAAAATGTTAGATGTCCTCCCCTTTTCAAAGTGGAGAAACCCATGTTTCTTTTTTAGCTTAAAAATGAGAAAAATCGGTTGTGCGGGCGCAAGGCGAGGCGAGGTTCTTAATAAGAAATATTTGCCAGACCTCAAGTTTCAGAAAAGAGGTGAAACTGTATATTATACCTTTGAATTAAGCCTGCAGGCAAGTGGACTAACAGACCAATTAAACCACAGGTGACCTGTTGAGAAAAGTGGTACAAATACTGGGAAAACCCTGCTCTTCTGTGGAACAATGTCACAAGTTAAAAGCACTTACACTTTTGATGCACCCACAAACTTCATTAATTTTACATCTTTGGATGATGAGGAAGATACTGAAAACATAGATTCATGGTTTGATGAGAAGGCCAATTTGGAGAATAAGTTTCCTGGGAAAAATGGGACAGGAGAGCTTTTTCAAAGCAAAACTTTCTTGAGAAAAGCTAATCTTCAAGCTAGTGACACACCTTTGAGACCAGTTGACAACACTTATTACAAAGAAGCAGAAAAAGAAAATCTTGTAGAACATTCAGTTCCATCAAATGCTTGTTCTTCCCTGGGAGTTGAAGGAGTCATATCAAGAAATACTCCAGCTCAGCCTCAGAGAAGATCTGTTAGACTCTCTGCTCAGAAGGATTTGAAGCAGAAAGGAAAACACCATGTTCAAATGACGGCAAAGAGATGTGCCACTCCTGTAATCATCAATGAAATTCCACCTTGCAAGAAAATGAAAGTTTCTAGCAACAAAAAGAAGCCAGCAGAAGAGGAAGCAGGCAGTGCCCAGGACACTTCTGAGAAGAATGGGTCTTCTCCAGAGAAAGTCAAGGGCAGACAGGCAGTGCTTTGTGCACTCCCTGTAAGGCAGAAAGTTCTAAAAAGTACCGAGGAGCAAGAACTGGAAAAGAGAATGAAAATGCAGCAGGAGGTGGTGGAGATGCGGAAGAGGAATGAGGAATTCAAGAAACTTGCTCTTGCAGGAACAGGGCAACCTGTGAAGAAATCAGCAAGTCAGGTAACCAAATCAGTTGACTTCCATTTCCGAACAGATGAGCGGATCAAACAGCACCCTAAGACCCAGGAGGAGTATAAAGAAGTGAACTTCATATCTGAACTTCGGAGGCATCCTTCATCTCCTGCTCGAGTGGCTAAGGGCTGTACCATTATTAAGCCTTTCAACCTGTCTCAAGGAAAGAAGAGAACATTTGATGAAGCAGCTTCTACATATGTGCCCCTTGCACAGCAGGTTGAAGCCTTCCATAAACGAACCCCTAACAGATACTATTTGAGGAGCAGAAAAGAAGATATTAGCCTGTTACCCTCCAGATCTTCTGTGACCAAGATGTCCAGAGATCCACAGACTCCCTTACTCCAAACCAAATACCGTGCAAGGCCTGTGACCTGCAAAAGCACTGCAGAACAGGAGGCTGAGGAGCTTGAGAAACTGCAACAATATAAATTCAAAGCACGTGAACTTGATCCTAGAATTCTTGAAGGTGGGCCCATTTTGCCCAAGAAACCGCCTGTGAAACCACCCACTCAGCCTATTGGCTTTGATTTGGAAATTGAAAAAAGAATTCAGGAACGAGAGTCAAAGAAGAAATCCGAGGATGAACACTTTGAATTTCATTCTAGACCTTGCCCAACTAAGATCTTGGAAGATGTTGTGGGTGTTCCTGAAAAGAAGGTACTTCCAGTCACTGTCCCCAGATCACCTGCCTTTGCATTGAAGAACAGAATTCGAATACCCACCAAAGACGATGAGGAAGAGGAAGAACACGCAGTGATAAGAGCTCAACCTGTGCCACATTATGCAGTGCCTTTTAAGCCTCAGATCCCAGAAGCAAGAACTGTAGAAATGTGCCCTTTCTCCTTTGATTCTCGGGACAAAGAACGTCAGTTACAGAAGGAGAAGAAAATAAAAGAACTGCAGAAAGGGGAGGTACCCAAGTTTAAGGCAATTCCCTTGCCTCGTTTTGACACCATTAATCTGCCAGAGAAGAAGGTAAAGAGTGTGACCCAGATTGAGCCTTTCTGCTTGGAGACTGACAAAAGAGGGGCTCTCAAGGCACAGACATGGAAGCACCAGCTGGAGGAAGAATCCAAACAGCAGAAGGAAGCAGCATGCTTCAAGGCTCGACCCAACACCGTCACCTCCCAGGAGCCCTTTGTTCCCAAGAAAGAGAAGAGATCAGCCGCTGAGGGCCTTTCTGGTTCTCTAGTTCAGGAACCTTTTCAGCCGGCCACTGAAAAAAGAGCCAAGGAATGGCAGGAGCTGGAAAAGAGGATGGCTGAGGTAGAAGCCCTGAAAGCCCAGCAGCTGGAGGAGGCCAGGCAACAGGAAGAAGAGCAGAGGAAGGAGGAGCTGGCCAGGCTACGGAAAGAACTGGTGCACAAGGCAAATCCAATACGCAAGTACCAGGCCGTGGAGGTAAAGTCAAGTGACTTGCCTCTGACTGTGCCAGTGTCTCCTAAGTTTTCCACTCGATTCCAGTGCTAAATTCACTGTGAGCTGAAGGTACTGCTTGACAAGAAGAGCTGCTCTTTACATGACATTGGCGTGATGAGGACTCATTTCACCAGGATCACCCGTGCCTCACAGAGCATACCTGATGACTGTGGACACCAATTATGTTGGGATTGTTTTCATATGTTTTGGAGGCTAATAATGATACTCATCTATGCCTCCATCAGACTCTTGTAGTTATTTACTCTGACTAGAATTTCAAGTCTCTGTCAGCACAGTGCAATTTCTACTTCCCTTTATCATCTCCCTTTTTATATATATGTATGTTTTAATCAGAAAATAAAGATAGTTAAAACATGAGGTAGGGTTTAAGTCATGGTTTAAATGAGGAACAGTCGGTATATCAGGTTCTTTCCTGTTCTCTGCAAAGAGGAATTTGGAGTTAAGGAATCCTGTGCTGTGCGGGGGAGAGCCTCGCTAACTACAGGAATGAGGGAGAAGAGAACCACACAGCCATTTTGCAAGCTGCTGGAAGAACTGCTGTTCAGGCACATTTCCTTCTTATCAGAGCTGATAATAATGGGGAATGGTGCAGCATACGTTTTAAGACCTGGCTTAGAATAAATATGTCCTGTCTTCCCCTCCCTGATTTTGTTATTTGATGTTTTTAAATTGGTCAAGCCCCTATAGAAGTCACATCTTAGAAGGAAAGTGAGTAATAGGAGAGGTAGGTTCAGTAATTTTCAAAAGCACAGTCTCTATTCTTAAATAAAAGTGCTTTGTAATTTTTTCAAAAAAAAAAATGAGAAAAATCCTGTTTGGCTTAATCTGAATACGTGACCCCAAATCTTTTTGTAGATACACTTTAAATCTTTGGCGGATTTAAATATTTGTCTTCTGGGTTTCTAGGTTGGGCTTCTGGGAATTCAGATGTTGTGGACACATGATTCAGAAGAGGCTTTAAATAATGCAAAAGATGACAGAAAAATCATGCAAGTGACCAATCAGAAATTTCTGGATATTCTAAATGTTCTGATTGGCCAGACAACACACGACCTGACCAAGTTTGACAGAGTGAAATTTGAAACTCTGATTACCATTCACGTGCATCAGAGAGATATTTTCGATGACCTGGTAACGTATATTTTTGACCACATCAAAGTAATTGAGTGTATTGTATTGAATAATTAATATAATATTGAATAGTGAATAGTTAAGGATTACACATATTGCCAAGCTTACATGAGCTTTCTATCTTCCTGGTCCTTTTCCACACCGTCTCCCTCTATAACCTATCGATAAGCATCTATCCTGGTTCGTTTAAACAACCATATATGCACATTAATTTGGTGCTCTGGTTGAAGGTCTGTATGCTCTGAGGTGGGATGAGTCGTGAGCTTTGATAGACCAGGCCTAATGGAATCGAGCTTTGGGGAACTCTCATGACTGTTGCTTTGAGAGCATACAACAGGACTTGGTTTGGGCAAGGTTCTGTAGGGTGGGAGTGATGTTTGAATTTCCCTTGCAAATAAGGCTTTAACCACTGGTGTTAGGGCAGGTCAGGTTCTCCTAAAGCAGGGACTCTCTATCATGGGATAGGTTTCCCTGGTGGTTTTCATATACCACCACTTGACAGTCTTGGTCTTTTAACTACTATTGCTTTATTCTGCTTAATTTGATTAATCTTCTTTTTTTTCTTGCGGTAATGTGGATGGAATCCAGGGGCATTGTACCTCTGAGCTACACCTCCAGCCCTATTTTTTTATTCTACATTTTGAAACAGAGTCTCACTGAGTTGCAAGGTGCCTCACTAAGTAGTAGCTGAGACTAAGGACAAACTGAGATCCTCCTGTCTCAGCCTCCCAAATGCTGGGATTACAAGCATGTGCCTCCACACCCAGCTAATTTGATTAATCTTAAAGGTATCTGTTTCCTTCACTACAGACAAATAATTCATGCAACTCAGGGTTCTTTTTAAAGAATATGATCACAGACTACCTCTTTAAAACTTTTATCAAAAATTCTGATCAGTTAGGTTATATGTATTGAGGGCTGTTTGAAGGACATGCCACCAGTGTATCTATTCCTTTGGAATCCAGACCCTTCGTTTTCAAAACGTTCCATGCTTGCCAGTTGCATTTGCAGCACCTGGAGCTGGTGAGGAAAGTGCAGCCTCCAGCCCCCTCCCCACCCGCAGATCTACTGAATCTGCAGTTCAGCATGGTTCCCAGGGGGCTCATATACATATTAAACTTGAAGAAAAACTGCTGTAGGATCTCCTGTGGACCAGGCTAATATTAAGAAACCTGCATACTTAAGCATAGTGCTGTGGTCTCCACGGACTTCCTTTCATTGATTTGCAAGTGCTGTTACACTTTTGCTCTCACTGAAGCCAGCCTCAAGAAACATTAGTGAGGAATCCATTATTGTTTCGGCATGAGCATGCTGCTGGTTTTTCTCTATCTCTCACTGACTTTTAAAGCTAAAGTTCCACGGGAGAAATTTCTTTTAAAACTAAGTGTTGAGCAAAGTTTTACATTTTGTACAGAATGGATTTAAACAACAACAAAACCTGTACACTATGAAACTCTTTTCTCTGTTTTGATTTTCACTGACCTCCTGGTCCCCCTGCATCTCAGTTAAAATCAGGTGTCACTGCACCATGCATACCTTTCCTTACACAATGCTTCAACATCATAATCCACGTTCAGCCAGAACTTACTGTATGAGGTGTTCTCTTCTTTCTCCTTCATCTCCGCCTTACATTTTTAATGCATTGCTGACTATCTTCATCTTAACATCTCTGGGTCTTGTGTTAAGAGAGCGAGTCCCTGGGATGGGCCAGACTTCGTTACTTCTTTGAAGGTGATGAGCACAAACAGTTCTTTAGGTGGGAAGCCTGGCCATAAATCATCCTACACAAAACAGTAACAAGACTGTGGATCGCAAGCCCAGGGAGACCTGGTTGAACGGAGATCTGGGCATCGCAGAGTTGTGGCAGTTGAGTGACTGGAGGTGGCCTCCTGGGGACAAGACAGTGAAGGGGACCATCTGCCACTCTCAGGCTGCTTCCCCTGATGGCGCAAGATGGAGGTTCGAGCAGTGGAAAGCCATGAAGCACCTGAGGATGTGGTTGTGGTGGAGTTCCGTAAAGTGCTTGGCTGGTTTTTATCTCTCCCAGTGGACCAGGTTGTAGAACTCACATGCATGGCAGTGGGCCCAGCACATCTTGCCCCACAGGTCTGGGCTGATGACTAGGCAGGCTGGGTGACTCTGCCATAGTACTGGTGAGGGAAGGGTGTGCAAATATAACTCTGCATTTCCATACTTAAAATCTCCAGCAGCTCCCAAATGCCATGAAGACAATTCCCTGTGAATCACCAAATCTCATTCTTTCTCCAGTACTCTGGATACCCCAGTTGTTCTGAGCTGTTTTCAGTTCCTTGAACACATTAAGTAGACCTCCTGGGCCTTTGCCCTGTCTTTCCCTGGCTGGTCTCTACTAGTTACCAGGTTTCAGCTGAGACGTTTCCTCTCCTGAGCGCCCTCTCGGACCCCTCCACAAGGTTAGGTCTTCCTGCTGTCTCACTGTTGCTTTTTGCCCTTTCTGGTAAGTACCAGAAGGCAGAAACCATGTCTGTCTTTGATCACCCAGCATAATGCCAAACACAAGAAAGGAATCAATAATTATTTGTTAAATGAAAGAAAGCCAGTTCATGAATGAAGGAATAAAAACTGCCTATAAACTGATTATGTCTTATGCCATTGCAGTCCAACATATAACTTTTTTTGTATTTTATGTTTTTTAAGGTAAAAATGCACATCAAATCAGTTACCGATTTTGAATGGCTAAAACAGAGTAGATTTTATTTTAAGGAAGATTTGGATCAAACTGTGGTATCTATTACAGATGTTGATTTTATTTACCAAAATGAATTTCTGGGATGCACTGATCGCCTTGTTATTACTCCATTAACAGATAGGTAGGAAACCCAGTTTTATTCTATTTTATAATCAAACGGCCTGCTTAATACTGTTTTATAATTGCACTTGAAATATTAAGAAGCATACTGCTGTAGTATTGGGTCTGTGCTAGCTCATCAAAGTCAGTTTAACGATGCAGTAACCATAGTGTTCACTTCAGTGAAGATATACATTACATTCTTATGAAGTAGAAAAAAGAAAAGATTAAGAGCAAGCTTGAATGTTGAAAGTGAGCCTCTTAATAATGAATTTTAAATTGTAAGATGGAAAAATATCCCTAGAACCATTAAGGAAGTTATTAGCATTGCAAAGAAAGAAAGTTCCTTGGATATGATCTAACTCAAAACTCCTGGTCTTTCAGACGTGGAGATTGATACCCACTGTGAAGTTTCTTGCCCAAGTCTGAATCATCAGTCAATGGCAGATTCCCTCATAGCTCTTTCCAATATATTATACTAGGCAAGAACTAGGATTTTTAAGTTTATTCATCCCACAGCACCCAGTTCAATATGCTGTGCACAGAAAGTACTCAATTAATGTCTGTAGAATTGAATTTTAAATTGAATTTTAGGACATTTACTTCTGCCTGACTTTAAACAGGTCTGCTTCCAGGTAAAATTATGACCTAGCCAAATTACATCTCACCCTCTCTTTCATTTCTCCAATTTCCCCCTTATTTGGTCACCTCCTTTTTATGGGCTTTTCAGTCTCTAAAATAAACAGACTGATACCGATCGCATTGGACTTTTTCTGTAACCTGTGATATCCTGTCTTCACGAAGCCTTACCTGATTAACTTCCGCAGATGCTATATCACACTCGCGCAGGCTTTGGGGATGAACATGGGAGGTGCCCCTGCAGGACCTGCAGGCACTGGCAAAACGGAAACCACAAAAGACATGGGCAGGTGTTTGGGAAAGTATGTGGTTGTGTTCAACTGCTCGGATCAAATGGATTTCAGGGGCCTGGGAAGGATTTTCAAAGGTAAGTGCCAAATAATGTTGAATTACTGTTGGTGGATTTTTACAACTTTTCATTAGCACAGCTGATGTAAATCTATAGTGATACTATGACACATAACCAGCATTAATATTGCCTGGCTTCCAGGTTGGACTGAAATAGTAGTAGAGAAGGTAAGACAACTTCTCTTCTCGTTGAAGTAAAAGCATAGCAACATTGGAAAACAAGAACAGGGGGCGGGGGTGACCATTAACAGTGGGAAAATTTTGAGAAAATTCTGGACAGTGGGTAGGAGGTGATTTCAAATGGACAGAAAAGGAGAATTTCAAGGACACTTTGGTCTCAGAGCTCAGTCCTTGGACATCTCTTCTTGTATTTATACGCATTCTCTTGGTGATCACAGGCAAGGCCCGGCTTCAAATACTATCCAGTGATGACTCCCAGGTTCATGTCCCGGAGCAGACTAATCTTTGAAACGCTGGATTGATTATGAAATGCCTATTTGACATCTCCACTTAAATGTTTAACGGACTCATTCGCTATGTCCAAGACCGAGCTCCTGATCACACTCTGTTATCTCTGTCCCTGACTTCACTCCATCCGATCCCTCTCTTCATTCCTGACTCGCTCTCTGTATCCACTCCTTTACCGGCCTTTTTCTTCTCATTAAGTGGCTACTCCATTCTTCCAGGTGCTCAGACAAAACGAAAGCAAAAACAAAAACAAAGAAACAATACCACAAATAACCCTCCTTCCAAACAGAAAGCTTTATCTCCTTTAGTTTTCTCTCTCTTGTACTCACATTCAACCTGTCAGCAAGACAACATTGATTTTACCTCTAAGTACCCCCCCCCCCAGATGTCACCGCCTCTTGTCCATACTCTTGTGGTCCTGGTTCCAGCCATCATCCTCTCTCACCTGGACCTTTTTGGTGTGCCTCCTCCCTGGGCTCCCTGCCCCCACTCTCGACCCTCCACGGCACCACCGTGATCCATCTACTTTGGGCAAGCTCCTGCTTTTTTTTTTTTTTTTTTTTTTTACTGGAGATTGAACCCAGGGGCACTCTACCTTTGAGCTACACCCTCAATCCTATTTTGTTTGTTTTTTAATTTTGAAACAGGGTCTCATAAAGTTGCTGAGGGCCTTGATAAACTGCTGAGGCTGGCCTAAACCTGTGATTCTCCTGCCTCAGCCTCCCAAGTGCTGAGATTACAGGTATGTGCCACCATGCCTGGCTCTCCAATATTCTTCCACAAAGAAGCCTGAACACAGCTCTCTGAAGTGGGAATCCTATCAAAGATCAGCTCCAGTATGTGGCAGGCAGAAACAAGAGGATCACAGTTTCACAGCCAGCCTCAGTAACTTAGTGAGGCCCTCCACATTTTAGTGAGACTCTGTTTCAAAATTAAAAATAAAATATGGCTTGGGGTGTAGCTCAGAGTTAGAACACACACACACACACACACACACACACACACACACACACACTCATCCCTATAAGGGGCTTATGCCAGAGGGCAGCACCAGTGAAATGGTTAGATGACAAGCGCAGAGGGGATGCTCTCTTGCCCCTCCCCATCCCAGAGGCAGCGGAGCATCTTGCAAATAGGATTTGCATTTTGGAATGAGGAAAAAACACTCAAAAAGCATTATACAAAGATAACGATGTCTTGTATGTGAGAACTTAGGAAGGCATGCAAACGAGACAGACTTCCTGAATGCTAAGTTGAATCCAAGAGAAAGCAGAAGAGAACTTAGAAAAGTAAGTAAAATTAATGGCTTCAGAGATTCAAGGATTCATCACAGCCAACCAGTGAAAGAAAAATAGGGTGTTATGAGGAAATAACACTTGGCAATCTTGGAAATCAAAAATGCAAATTAGAAGAAAACACTCTTGTGTTGCAATATTGAGCCAAGGAACTATATTGTGAAGAAACAAAGAGATGGAGAATTTCACACACACACACACACACACACACACACACACACACCCTCAGGGGTCATACAGGTAGATGTATTCATTCCATCAGCCATGGAATGGAAATTCCCAGTGGAGAGAGAAGAGAAGCTGGGTGGGTAATGGTTGAGGGAGAAGAGCATCTCATCCATCTACAGGCAGCAATGGTTTCACCCATGGAGAACAGACAGGATCAATGCTCATGATAGCTGGTTCTTGCTTTGTGCTAGGTTTATAAGCACTAAATAAAAATCTCTTTGGTCACTCACTGGCATTTCTACTTCATTGTAACAAAAAGGGAACAGAAAGCTATGACCCAGATAGGGTGCCCCCCACACAACTATGGCTCTTCTAGTCCATCCCCGCTGAAGGTGATGCTTCCAGACAGGATCAGGTCTTACCATGGCCGGCATCCCTGGGTAAAATAATGTCTTGATACTCTCGTTTTGACAATGCACTATTTTATTATTTTGGTGATAAAATGCTAATAATTAAATGTCTCATTGCTGGAATTAAATATGTGTTTTAAAGGGAGAGCTATGAGACTACCTAAGCCATACTTAAATATGTAATTGTCTGGGGACACTTTGGAGAAATGATTGCTGTCAAGAAGGATCTTGCGGAGTAAACTTGACACGCTGACTCTTCTTCCTGCCAGGTCTTGCACAGTCAGGATCCTGGGGCTGTTTCGATGAATTTAACAGAATTGAATTGCCTGTATTGTCAGTAGCAGCCCAACAAATTTATATTGTTTTGACAGCAAGAAAAGAGAGGAAAAAGCAGTTCGTGTTCTCGGATGGTGATTGTGTTGATTTAAATCCAGAATTTGGAATCTTCTTAACAATGGTGAGAACATGGGCTTATTTAAGTGCAGTTTAGTCAGTTTAATTGTTACGGACTTAGTAAAATAACCCATATATTTTTGGGTAAATCACTGCCTAGGGGTCTCAATTCTTTTGTATGATTTTGGTTTGGTTTGTTCTTTTTCAGTGTTAGGGATTGAACCCAGTGCCTCACACATGCTGGGCAAGTGCCCTACTGCTGAGCTGTACCTCAGCTCTTGCTGTTCTTTCTTGAGTAGTTAAAATTGCCAAATAGAAGGTGAAATAGTACCACATTAATAACAATAGCTGCTGTTTATTGAGCACCTATTATGTGTAAGGCTTGGGGCTTAAGGTTTTCTCATACTGAACCAACATAATTCGTGCTATGCTGCAGTAACACACAGTCCCCAACTCTTTGTGGTTTTTAACCACAGACATTTCTTTCTGCCTCCTACCACGTGCCTGCTGTGGGCTGGCTTGGGGCAGGGGCAGGAGCCCCCGGGGTGGGAAGGTGGAGGCCGTACTCTGGTGCGTGGGTAAAAGGCTGTCGTTACCCCAGTCACCTCTGACTGCTGCCTGAAAGGCAAAGGGAACGTGGGGAATTGCACTGTGGCTTGGGAGTTTCTGTCAGTGGAGAAAGCAAGTTAGATAGCCATACCCACCTAACGTTGAGGGGGCAGGGACGTGCAGCCCTGCCGTGTAATTGCAAGGGACCACGTGGAATAGTCCAAAACACTGCTCGGCGTGAGCGCACTGTTCCCTCCAATAGCTGGGGTAGCCCTCTGAGGTGGGTGCTTTACAGCGGAGGTCCCCGAGGCGCAGGGAAACTGAAAAACTTGCTCAGGTCATACAGCTAGTCAGGGAAATCGGTTATTTGCTTCCAACATTAAAATCTGACTGCTTAACCTCTATACTTTGTATTTTCCTGACACTTAATAGAAGGAAATGGCTTAAATTTTTCAAAATAATTTCCAAGGTCCTATACCAAAGAGCTGTAACAAATCTAGCTGTTATGCAGTTGAGGGCAGAACTTGGCGATAGAGCATCGTAAAGACGGAGAGTCAGGGGCTAATATGTTAATGAAGTTTATATTGAACCAGTCTGGCCTCGCGCGTGTGGTCCCCCTGACTTGGCCTCCCCAGTCCTGGGTTGCCAATGTGCACCGCCAGGCCTGGCTCCACCTCTGCTCTTGTCCTTTGCGGTATCTTCTCATTCCTTTCCCTGTTTCCATCGTCCCCGTGGGTTTTATGGTGTTTTGTTGGCCAAAAGCTGTTTAACTTGAAAACTTAGCTTGCACAATAATCTGAAAAGTAATACAGAAAGTTTTTATAGACTGCGAAAAATGTTGAAGAGAGAAAACTGACCCAAGTACACCGTTCATAATAAAATCCCAAATGCTTCTCTTCTTTTATTAACATCTGTCAGACCACAAGTATTCAGTTATTTATTCAATTTTCTGTCCTTTCACTTTCTTTTCTGGTTTTTAAACCAATAAACATACCAATACTCAATTTTTTCTACACAAAATTGTACATGTGACTTTATCAACATAATGAAAATGGTATATGTATAAAAGGAGTGATGGTATTATTATTAACATTATTAAATATGGATGATCCAATACACAAGATTATTTTATGAATCTAATACATTCATGAATTAACACATTTTTATGAATTCCAATACCACCTGAGAATCTGAACTAGGGGTAGAAAATATATTTGTATTTAGGAAAATGAAATTGTATCACTAATTGAAAATTAATTATATTTTAACTCTTAGAACCCTGGATATGCTGGGCGCCAGGAACTTCCAGAAAATTTAAAAATCCAGTTTAGAACTGTTGCTATGATGGTCCCTGATAGACAGGTGTGTACCAGGATTCAAAAGCATAGTATAAATTTTCCCCATAAAGTTGCTGAAAAAAAATTTCTATATTACTTTACAGATCATTATGCGAGTTAAACTTGCAAGCTGTGGATTTCTTGAAAATGTTATCTTGGCTCAAAAGTTTTATGTTCTTTATAAACTCTGTGAAGAACAACTTACTAAACAGGTAACTTCATATGTCTATTTTTTCGTAGGTTTAAAATATGTTTTTCAATTTTGCAATTTTACTTTGATAAATGCTAATCACTGTTAAAAGTATAATTTACCTTTTCTAAGAGGTATTTATCATCAATATAGCCTATAGGTTATATATTTTTAAAATTAGGAAATAACTGTAGACCCACAAGAAACTATAAAGAAATGTACAGGAAGTTGTGTAGCCTTCACCCTGCCTCCTCCATGTTGGTATAACTGTAGTACAATAACAGATATTGACACCATACAGTCCACAGTTTATTAGCTTTCACCAGTTATACATGAACATGTGTGCTTGTGTGTTGGCGTGTGTAGTTGTATGGAATTATGTTACATTTAATGATTTGTGTAACTACCATGATCAATACACAAAACAGTTTCATCACCACACGGTTACTTCTAAATAGCCACACTTTCTTCTCTCCCAAGTCCCTAACCCATTGCAGTCATTGACCTTTTCTCCACCTATACTTTTATGCCAAGAATATTATGTAAATAGACTAATATAATATGTAACATTAGTATGCATTTAAAATATATTGTTTGTCGCCTGGCCTATGTTATTCTCAAAAAATATGCAAGGTGTGAACACTGTCTCATAAAGCTTTGTCTTTCTATGGAATGCTCATTTTTTAGTCAAGGGAAATGGACCAAGAACTGATACTAATACTTCATAATACTTTGCAGCTCCTCTACTCCAGATCAACAGCGGAATTATCTGCCTACTCTACATTAGAGTGAGTTTATATTCAGAGTTCCATAATTAAATAATTTCCCCACTCTTTTTTCATCCTAGGTCCATTATGACTTTGGACTGAGAAATATACTATCTGTGTTGAGGACTCTTGGATCTCAAAAAAGAGCCAGACCCGAAGACAGTGAGCTCAGTACCGTCATGAGAGGGCTAAGAGACATGAACCTCTCTAAACTGGTACCTTCTCTGAATTCACTTCTCTCCCCGGAGCTTGACCTAGTTTTTTTCTAGTCAGCTGACCAGTGGTGGCTGGTCCATGTTGGACTGTGAGGGTGTGCTTCTAGAAGAAGGTGCAAACCACTCTCACCCTGCGTGACTCACACGCTGGAAGGGCCTCCTCTTGCGCAGTGAAACAGGTCGCCAGAAGCTTCAGCCCACAGTTTCAACCCAGTTCTCTACCATCATCCCTAGTGTAGCACAAATTCTAAACAAGAAAATCTGGATTCACAGGGAGCCATGAGAACCTTTTGCTTTGTGTATGAATAGCTCATTTCACATCTGTGTAGCCCAAAACAGCAACACAACTTCTCTTTTCCAAAACACGCATTGGAAGCTTGCCGTGGGAATTGGAGCCATTATTTCATGACGTTGAGGCACGTCACAAGCGGGTCATTTTGGGTTAGATGTGGACAGGCTCACGAGCTTGTCCAGAGGCTTCTACATGCCATCCCATGTGCCCCAGGCATACAGGTTGAGGAAGAAATGGTTCTTAGGAAACTCACATCCTAACTTCCCAAACAAACCTCTAGCACCTGTGTGGCTCATTATAGTTGTATACCTGCTCAGAGGTTTCAGCGTCAGAGCAACCCTGGGACATAGATGTCTGGTTTGCTTATGGTCATTTTACTCAAAGGGGAACAGAGGCTCTGAGATATCAGAGGCTCACCCATCATCACAGTCAGCCAAGAGGCTGGAACAAAACTCCGAGAGTCAGATGCCTAATCCTCTGCTCCTTCAAAACACCCGACTGCCTCCTTGAAAATGGGATTCTTGAAACTCCTAGACAAATATTCAAGAATGTATTAGAGAAGCTCCAGAGGGGGGGAAATTGAGGTTGGGAATGGGGCAATCTGAGTATTAAAGACATAGAAAATAAGGAGTTATAGTCAGTTTATTCAGACCTACTACTTGAATGAAAGGCAGAATGCTGCTCCGGGAAGGGAGTTCAGCCCATGTTTGATAAAGGTCAGGGCCTTTCCAAATATAAATGAAATACTAATATTCTGCTCTTGTGGGGTTGGGACTATAAATTGCATATTTTTTAGTTTAGTGCAAACACCAGTCTGTGAGAAGCAGAACATTTATTGGATGGGGTAATAAAATCAGTCTTTGGGACTGAATTGTAGATGTTGAGGGCCAAGTGTGTGTGACATTGGTTGCAACGCTGGGTGTGATGTGCTTCAGTGGTGGTATTCCTGAGAGAATACTCGGGATTGGAAGGCTGACTAGGAAAGCAGTGAGTGACCCTCCGGGCATGAAGTCATTTGTACGGTGCACCCCTGGCTGGCGGACACACGTTTGTTGACTGAATGACTTCATTTTTAACCTCTGTCGCTTTAGGTTGATGAAGATGAACCCCTGTTCCTCAGCTTGATCAATGACCTGTTTCCAGGATTACAGCTGGACAGCAGTACGTATACAGAACTACAAGCTGCAGTAGCCAACCAGGTTCAGTTAGAAGGACTGATTAACCACCCACCCTGGAACCTCAAACTTATACAGGTAAGGAAAGGTTCCTCTGTTGTCAGAGTAGCAGTAAGTGGGCATCACTACAATCACCGTGTGACCGCAGCATGACGTTGGTCTCACTCGATGTACGTGTGGAAGCTAAACTATTGTGCCATAAGTACGCCACTGCAAACGGAGACCTCGGGGATACGTTTGCCGAGACAAGAAGTATCGGATGTGCCTGACTCACAGTGACTAAGCAGCAGTTTGTCTGGTTTGTACTTTTACCTGGTGGGGAGGTTAGGCAGCAGCCAGAATCTCTAGAACCATTGGGAGATGCTGTGGAGCTACCCGACTGGCTCCTGTACCAGTCTGCCCTTGCCACCCGCAGCCCTGTCCTGCTTTGTGTGTGGACACGTATGCTTTGCCTACACCGAAATGTGAATTCTTTGGTATCTTTCTGTCTGTGTATTTCATCCTTGTGACAACTACCCCAGCACTTTAACAGCACAGTCACGAGCCTGCAGCAGAGACACAGGATCCATGCTCCATGAGCCTGTGATGTGAGTGGCCCACCTTCCAAGGCTTCTGGAACATGAATGGGCTGAAATTATGAAAAGTATTAAAAACTGCACTTATTTTAATGCATTGTTTTTCTGCAAATGATAACGTATGCAAGTATACGGGACATATCCAGCTCTTACAAGACAGTACACAGAGGAAAGTTTAACTATTTTCATTATCCACTGTGTTGGAAGCCATTATAATTTCTCTTAAATTGTGGCAAATCATATATATTTTATGCAAATAGTAGACTGAGTACTAAAATCCTAATCATCCCAAAGGGTGATTCTTGAATCAAATCTCAGTGGATGTCAGTAGCACTAATAATAGTACAGCCAATGCCTCTATTGCCCTTCAACTGTATATCACAATAGTAAACATTTCCATCCAAAATGTCAGGGGAACAACTTGGATTCTACCTCTGGTCAGCAGTGAGCCCTTGCACTTAAGAGAACTAGAGAGAGGGTGCTGTAGCCAGTATTTCCTGCGAACTTATCGGGGCTCCTGGAATCCCTTTTACCATTCTCACACACTGCCCACCTGGCTCTTAAGTGCTTTGGCTTCTAGTAGCACATGGAGAACTGGAGGTACTGTGTGGGCAGCCATGAACGGCAGGCAGTGCTGGAGAGTTCATGGCCCATGCCCCAAGCCATCTGCTCCTAAAACAAGCACTGATGGCAAGCTCTCTGGCTTCCAGGCAGGGCAGTCCCTGAGGCTAACTCATACTGGAGAGTCCCCCAGCAGGATGGTGCCACGGTCTACTCTCTGCAGAGGTCCTTGACCACACCTTGCTTGGCTTCTTGCCATCCCTAGCCATGTGTCACCCGTGCCCATCCCCATTTCTCCTGGGAGCACTCTGAGGACATCCCCTGCGTGTGGATCCTCACACAGGATGCTCCTGGGGGCCCAAGAAGGCCCACAGGAGACTTGGCTCTTCACTGTGGTGCTGTGCGTTGCTGCTTTCCGCCACTAGGGGGAGATAGCGTCACGTTGGATGCAAAGAAACTGTGCGCTTGGAAAAACTGGCCTATCAGAAAACCCAAATCACAAGGAATAGTAGTTTGAGAAATAAAAACTAGACTCTTAGTTGGTTATTATTATTCTAAAATGTAATTCAAGTTCCACATTGTCATTCCTTTGTCACTTAGGTTCTTTTGGAGCGGGGTGCTAATTTGCTCTCACGTCTAGGTAAAACAGAATAATATGTTTACATCATTTAAATCCTGAACTGCTTACTTTAATGAGAATCTGATGTAAATCCTCATAGATTTCAGCTAGCTACTGTCAATGTCAGCCAGACGGTCATAAATTTCACCTTTTGGCCAGGCGTGGTGGCGCACACTTGGAATCCCAGCATTCGGGAGGCTGAGACAGGAAGATTGTGGTTCTTGGACAGCCTCAGCTACTTAGTGAGGCCCTTTGCAATTCAGTGAGACCCAGTTTCAAAAAAATAATAAAAAATAGGGCAGGGGGTGTAGCTCAGAAGTCAAATGTCCCTGGATTCCGTCCCCAGACCCACACACACAAAAATCAATCAATCAATTAATCAATCAATCAATAAACAAAAGACTAAAAAATAGGGCTGGGCGTGTAGCTTGGAGGTAGAGTGCCTCTGGGTTCAATGCCCAGCACCACCAAAAATTGCACCTTTTGATTTATTGTCTATTTGTGCAGTTATATGAGACGTCTCTGGTGCGTCACGGCTTGATGACTCTTGGGCCGAGTGGCTCTGGGAAGACAGCCGTCATAACGATCCTGATGAAGGCTCTGACCGAATGCGGACGTCCTCACAGAGAAATGCGGATGAACCCCAAAGCAATCACTGCACCTCAGATGTTTGGCAGGCTGGACACTGCTACCAACGACTGGACAGATGGGATCTTTTCTACTCTGTGGAGAAAAACACTAAAAGCTAAAAAAGGTGCACACCAACCCTCCTCTCACAGCCCTTTTCTTCCTGCCAGTTTACCCGTGACAAAATATTTGTTTGATCTCATGTTGTAACGGCGTGTGAGTGTGAGTGAAAAGTGATTTTCCATCTTAATTGTTTTGCAGGTGAAAACATTTTCCTCATTTTAGATGGCCCTGTGGACGCCATTTGGATTGAGAATTTAAATTCTGTGCTGGATGATAATAAGACGCTCACCTTAGCGAACGGAGACCGCATCCCCATGGCCCCGAGCTGTAAGCTGCTGTTTGAGGTCCATAATATCGAGAACGCCTCGCCAGCCACAGTTTCCAGGATGGGCATGGTGTACATCAGCAGCTCTGCTCTCACCTGGAGGCCGATACTGCAGGTGGGGATGCGAGGTGCCCGGCTGCCTGAGGCCCTGCACTTTGCACGCTCTTAACGGGCACATTGTGTTCCCCTGTGCAGGCATGGCTCAAGAAGTGTACCACGCAGGAAGCCACCGTGTTCCTGGCTCTGTACGACAAAGCATTCGAAGACACATACACGTACATGAAACTCAACCTCAGTCCCAAGATGCAGCTCTTAGAGTGCAACTACATTGTGCAGGTAAGGTGCTGCTTGTGTGCTTGCTACGTGGACCCTGAAATTTTATTGTCACCCAGTGGCAATTGGTAGAAACCTGAGATAGGAAATGTGTGCGGACCATGGAAATGGGTTTGCGAGAAGTTCAGTTCCTGCTGGCGATCTTGTGAATCATCCCACCAGGTTCTGTATGTCATTGTCACTTCCTAGAGGGGTGTTTTCAGGGGAAGAAGAAACAAAGACCTTGCTCGCCATCGGGTTTAGTAACCTGCCCCAGAACGTGTGTCTAATAACGAGAGTCGACGAAACATATAACCCATCGGTTTTACAGAAAAGTACCCAAAGGAGCTGGGGGCAGTCAGGAAAACTTGGGCGGCAATCTTGGCTTTTCAGGTTTCATGTAGCTGGGTTATGGAAACCTTTAAGCAAGGCGCCTTCATTTGTTCATGCTCCATTTTCTTTGTGAAAACCCAGGACTGACCAGAGATGTTGGCTCTCCTGGTCTCGGTCTGCTAGTGACTGCTAGCTGCTCTAGTCCTGAGACTCTCAGTGTGTGGGATGTCGGCCAGTGAGGCTGGGTAGGTTAGAAATGCCACATGAGACCCGTCATCGAGATATTTAGTGATTGCTTTTAGATGTCTGTATGAGAAAATTTGATCTTGAAATAATCTTGTTTACTTAGAGGGCCACATAATAAATATTTTAGGCTTTATGTAACTACTCAGCCTTGCTTCTTGCTTTTATAGCACAAAAGCAGCTAGAGATAGCATGGATGACAGAGAGCCTGTTTCAGGGAAACTCTTTACCACACAAGCAGCTAGCAGCTCCCCGGAGCTGAGTACTGCAGAATGCTGAAAAGAAATAAAACTGTTGATCTGGGAAGTTTGGATAGTCAAACTGTAGAAGCAGGAGCCACCTTGGGACGCATTTAGCCTTGGCCTTTTGCTTTTCGGGTTGGGAAACTGAGACAGAAATGCCAGGGGCATGAGAGCTGAGGAAGAAACCCTTCTTCCAGATTCCCAGGCCAGGTTCCTTCCTGCTCGGCCGCAGGGCCTGGCTGAAGCAGATGGCCTGCTCCTACATGTTTTCTTTTCTCTTGCCCTCCTCCTTTTAATTTTATCACTTTAAAAATTTTACCTAAAAATTTTTAACTGAAAAAATATATATCTTTTCAAAAATTTTCAGTCTCTCAATCTTCTGGAAGGTTTAATTCCCTCCAAAGAAGAAGGTGGTATTTCATGTGTCGAACATCTTCATAAATTATTTGTGTTTGGCCTAATGTGGAGTCTAGGAGCCCTTCTGGAATTGGAAAGCAGAGAAAAACTTGAAGTCTTTTTACGACATCACGAGAGCAAGTTAGACTTACCAGAAATCCCTAAAGGCACAAATCAAACCATGTATGAGTTTTATGTTACCGATTATGGTAAGTACAGTGAATTATACCTTAAGATAAATAACTTTTTAATGAAAAAAATATTGAAGTTCTCCTGTGTAAGTATAGTAAACCAATTTTGAGTAGCCCAATTGTTAACACCATTTTTAGAAGGACATATATTGCCTGATAGTAAAATATTGCCTATTAACCCTGCCAGGAACTGGTGGTGTAGAGACTCCTGGCTTCTTGTGAAGTGCCCAAGTAAATTCTGGCCTGAGTAAGTGGCAGTGGCCCTTATATCACCTCCTTTCTAATGCTTAAGGAGGGAGTAGCAGCATAGAGAACAGAGGTGGTTCATGGAGCGAAGCTTGGAAATGCACTTAGCAGGTTGTCCCTGTCTGAATGACAGAAAGAAAAAGAGTGGAGAATGACCCTGGCAGGTGGCTAAGCCTTCCCTGCGGGGCAGACCCAACTCACCTCTTCTTAAAAGAATTGCCCTTGAACGTGCTGCTTTTGTCCCAGGATCCAAGTCTTCTGAGTCCTGGAAGGGAAGAAAGAATTTTTCTAAAATTTACTTTGGTTTCCTCCTAAGACCTCTAAAACAGCAAAGATAATTTTTGGTTTTGTTTGAATGCAAAAACCCAAAAGAATAAATAAGACAGGTAAGTAGACTCCAATAACAAAATTTGGAAAGCAGAAAGGTAGGTGTTTATTGGCTTGGTGTGCCGGGCAAAGGTTAAGTCTGAAGCTGGCTGTGCAGAAAGTTTGAGAAGAGGTTCAGTATACATCAGAAACCTTCAGAGGCCGGGGAATGGGATGCAGGGGGAAAGGCACCAGGGCTGCTTTAAGTCGGATTAAGACAGCGACCCTCTGGTCCTCTTCCCAAAGCTGCTGATGGATCATTGTACGTGGCCCACAGGGGTAGAGGACCAGAGTTGTGGTCTGGAGAGTGGGAGACTGAAGGTTTCCTGGACTCGGGGACCCAGCACATTCGGGCATGGCATGGGAGAATCAGGCTGGAAACGGGAAGTCGCACATCCCTTTCAAAGGGCCTTCGTGAAGGGACCAGGGCAAAGGAGATATTTTCAGTTGGCCATCTTAAACCAGAACAACCAGCAATTCTTTTTTTTTTTTTTTTTTTTTTTGGTGGTACTGGGGTTCCTGGAAGCCCTTCTACCTCCGGGCCACACTCCCAGACCTATTTTATATATTTTTTAAATTTGGAAACAGGGTCTCTTAAGCCAGTGAGGCTGGCTCCAAACCAGCGCGATCCTCCTGTCTCTGCCTCCCAAGCGTGGGGATTACAAGCATGTGCCACCATGCCCGGCATTTTATATTTTTATTTGGAAACAGGGTCTCTTAAGCCAGCGAGGCTGGCTTTGAACCTCTGTGATCCTCCTCTCTCTGCCTCCCAAGCGCAGGGATTACAGCATGCGCCACCATGCCCAGCAACAACCAGCAATTCTACATGTGATTAGATGCTACTAAAGCTTTCAGACGACAACAGGAAGCTCCAACTCAAAATGCAAAGTAACAATTGAATGAATTTTTAAGTCAAGACACGAGTTCTCTTAGAATCCAGAGCCAAAGCTGGGCGAGGTGGTGCACACCTGTAATCCCACTAATTCGAGGCTGAAGTTGGAAGATAGAAAGTTCGATGCCAGGGTGTAACAACTGAGTGAGACCCTGTCTTAAAAAGTAAAGAAAGACAGGTGTAGTTCAGTGGTAGAGCACCCCTGGGATTAATCCCCAGTACTGTCCCCCCCCAAAAAAAAATGATGAGTGAACAACAACAAAAAAAATTAAAGAAGCCAGGACCTCCAGGGAGTGGCCTCCTGAGAAACCCACAGCTCTTCATGACCTTAGGAAGCTAGAGAGCTGAACTAAAGGTATGGATGAGTTGTTGAGACATTGGACGAGAGGCAGCACCAGGCTGGCATCACTGGAGAGGAGTGGCAGGCGAAGGTTCTGCCTGGTGCCCGACGGTGGCTCCAGCCTCTGCTCAGGGAGGGTAAACCCAAGCGGAACTGGCAGTCTCACCCGATGAGAAGGCAGAGGTGGCAGAATTTGCAGGTCAGAGGACCAAGAGGAGGGATTGCACCGAGAGGAACTATGAAGGCATAGCAGAAAACAACAGAAAATCCAGTGATAGTAAAAGTGCCAATACTCTCTATCAATAATAGGTAGAACAAAGGGACATAAGTAAGAAGATGTGGAGGACACCATCAACCCATTTTGCCCAACTGACAGTTATAGAACAGTTCACTCCTTAACAGCAAAATATACATTCTTTTCAAGAGCCCAGAAACATTTACCAGGATATTCTGGGCCATCAAACATTTCTCAAAAGGAAAACCTTATAGTATTTTATGTCTATATTACAAAAGAATAAAGGTTTCAATTAAACCCAGAGTAAGCACAAGAAAGAAATAGCAATGATTGAAACACAAATCAATGAGACAGAAAATAGAACAAAGGGGGGGAATTAATGAAGCCAAAAGATGTTTCTTTGAAAAGATCAATAAAATCAATAAATCTCTTAACAGAGATATCAGATAAAAAAGATATAAGTTACCATTGTCAAGAATGTAAGAGGGAACATTAGCTAGAGTAACACGCTTTAGGAAAGTGTTTTGAATATTTCTATGTTCCAACTGATATTTTTTGTATTTTGACATAACTTTCAAAAATGTATTTTCCTTAAGATATTTTACTTATTGGTTGTGCAGGTGACTGGGAGCACTGGAATAAGAAACTTCAACCATATTATTATCCAACTGACAATGTTCCAGAGTATTCATCAATTTTGGTTCCAAATGTTGACAATGTTCGAACAAATTTTTTGATAGATACTATTGCCAAACAACATAAAGTAAGTTTATTTTTAATGATCACAGACCTTGTAAAAAATATCCCTTTTCACATACAACAGATAGAAAATTTAAGTCCCAATATAAGGGCCTGGCAGTAGTGTCCGTGGAGGGAAAACTCTTTGGCAAATGAACCCCAGGTCCCAGGACGCTCTCTAACGCAGTACCCTCTGGGCGTCTGACTCTCAGCTTGCAAAGGAAAGTGGGTGCCGGCTTCCAGTCTCTTCCATACTTCCACGTTCAGGAGAGCGATCAGCTGTATGCTCTTCCAACACTACTGTAGCATTGTATGCATATTACGTTTAAATCTTTAATTCAGCCAGGAGTTATTTTGATGTAGGTATGAGTCCAAAGAACAAGTAAAAAGCCATTAATGTGTTCGATGCAAGACAGCCAGCAGAGCCATAGGATATTTGACACTAAGCGTAGCACCTTTCACATGGTTACCCTGTGATTGCAGGCTGTTTTGCTCACAGGAGAGCAGGGAACTGCAAAAACTGTAATGATTAAGGCCTATTTGAAAAAATACGATCCTGAAGTACAGCTATCCAAAAGTCTAAACTTTTCATCTGCAACGGAACCGATGATGTTTCAGGTAGCACCCATCATTTATTGCAGTACTATGCATGTTAAAAATTTTAAGTGGTGGTTACAATAAAATGTGCATGCCTTTTATATCTATATCCATATCCACCATGTGAGTAAATGTAAGTAATGTGAGCAAATATATATGTGTAGGTGTATATGTATACATATACATATACATACATATATATATATATATATATATATATATATATATATATAATCATATGTTGGCCTCATGGCGAGGCTGCAGCTGAACTTTGAAGCAATCCATCTTAATATAAATTAATGATTAACATTCTTCTTGTTTAAATTTTAGCAATAATATATCTTAATAATTATATTTATACTTATTAAATACATTTTACTTATTAAATTTTACTTATTAAATATATTTTACTTATTAAATACATAGTAAATTATATTCTACTAGAAAAAATACTCATGGTTTTCAGAAATATGGATTAGAATCTAATGCATAAAACCATTTTTTCTTTTCTCTAGAGAACAATTGAAAGCTATGTGGATAAGCGAATGGGAAGCACATATGGGCCACCAGGAGGGAGAAAAATGACTGTATTTATTGATGATATTAATATGCCTGTGATTAATGAGTGGGGGGATCAGGTATGACTGAGATGACCTGTATGCGTGCGGCCTAACAAGTATTTTTAGTTATTTCAATAATGTGTGATTATTGCAATTCTCAGCCTTTTTGACTTCTCCCTTCTGGATCCCTCCACGGCTTTCTGCACCTTCTTCCTGTCTCTTTGGCTACTATATTTCATTGTCCTTTCTGTTCCTCTCTTCTGCAATTCCTGGATTGCCATTCTCTCTCTAGCCTCTGATTCTGTCTCTGAGGACTGCTGATGTTTAAAAATCACAGGTTTGTTTATTTGCTCTACAGCATACTGTGGTCTTAGTTGCTGTCATCTTTCATCCTGAGTTTCTCTGGTTTATTATAGGACCTCACTGGTGTAGTGGGAATCAGGCATGATGCTCCTAGTGGTGTCGCACTGATATAATCAGCACTGCTTCATCAGTACCATCTACCTTGAGTCCACCAGGACCTGCCCTGTCCCATCCTCTATCCCAGACACTACTAGAAGCTCAGCACTCTAGTGAGATGAATCCTAGACAATTCTGCAGGCCCCTCCCACTCCTGGCAGGCTGGCCTCAGCAGTTCCTGGCAGGTGGGGGGTGGGGGACGTGCACTGGGCCAGCACCAGACATGTTTGACATTTGGGTCCCATGTCTAGCATCATTAAGGCCAAATTGCCTCGAAAGCAATCGTCAGCATTCACAAACACTGCCCTTGGTAGAAGCGGAAAGCTTTGGGCTAATCTCATCTTTATGACTTGATAGTAGCTACAGCAGGTTGCGGTAGAGATGTGTTGCAAGGCATTACTACGTAACCTTTCAGATAACCAATGAGATTGTGCGGCAGATGATGGAAATGGAGGGCATGTACAGCCTGGACAAGCCTGGAGACTTCACCACCATCGTGGACGTGCAGCTCATAGCTGCGATGATTCACCCTGGTGGGGGGCGGAACGACATCCCACAGCGCCTGAAACGGCAGTTTACCGTGTTCAACTGCACACTGCCCTCCAATACTTCAATAGACAAGATTTTTGGTATGAAAATTCTTGGTAATTAATTTTTATTGCATTGCATACTGGATATAAACCATGCAAAACTTTAAGAGCTAAAAACTCTTGTCTAAAATAGGGATTAAGCATATGAAATGGAGACCCAAATACTAGGAAAGAGAAACCAGAAAGATAACTCGTTTGCAGCCTATTCTAAGACTCGAGGTGATTTAAAAACAGCTTCATTGAAGGTTGACGTTAGAGGCTAGGGAAGCTTTGTGTTTTGTTTTCTTGGCATGGTTAATTGAGGAATTTGAACTAGTAGATGATAGCACATCCACATTCATCACAAGTTAACAATAATAACACACCACACCAAATGTAGCACTTTGAAATGATAACAAAATAAGATTTTTAAAACAAATTCGAGCACACGTAAATTGTACTCAAAAATTATGTACATTCAAAAGAACAGACCCATGCCATAGATGGACACTACTTGGTAGAGAAAGTACCATATGTCAGAAGGGAAAGGGGGAGACTTCCATAAGTGGTACTGGAATAGTTATAGTTCTTATGGGAGAATAATTGAAATTGGACCCCCTGCCCTCATACCAAGCACGGAGTCAAACACATGAATTTATCAGAGGCCTAAAGCTGTAAAATGTTTGAAAGGAGATACAGGGAAATATCTGAGTGACCGCTAAATAAGAAAAGACTTCTTCAGTGAGACTCAGAAAACACAAAAACAGAGGAAAATTATAAATTTGACTAGATTGAAATTAAGAACTCATCTTCATTTATTTAATTTAATTAATTAATTAATTTATTTATTTATTTATTTTTGTGGTACTAGGGGTGGAACCCAGAGGCTTTCTACCTCCAGGCTATACTCCCAGACATTTTTTATATTTTATTTGGAAACAGGGTCTCACTAAGTTGCTGAAAGCCTCACTCAGTAGCTGAGGCTGGCTTCGAACCTGTGCGATCCTCCTGTCTCAGCCTCCGAAGCGCAGGGATTACAAGTGTGCGCCACCATGCCCGGCTTACTCATCTTAATTTAAATAATGCCATACAAAGGATGAAAAGATAAACCTGAAAGTAGAAGAAAACAATTTTAGTGAATATAATAACAAAAAATTAATATTCAGAATATATAAGGAAACCCTTTGAAACAACCAGAGAAAGGCGCAACCCATGATAACGTGCAGAGACGGAGGTGCCTCAGACAGAGGAGACTGGGTGGCCAGAGACACGTGTGAAGAGGAAAGGGGTTAAAATGCCAAGGAAATAGCATTCTATGTCACTGGATTTGCAAAGGTGCGAAATTCTGACAAAATCGAGTATTGGCCAGAGCATGAAGCAAGTGAAACTTCCCCCTCCCCCTTCCCGCCTCCTCTCCCCTTCCCCGCCTCCCCTCCCCCTTCCCTTCCCCTCCCCTCCCCCCCCCCCAGTGGACATGTAATTGGCCACAGCCCCTTTGGGCGACAACTTGACACTACTGGTAAGGTAGAACGTGTGCTTTTCCCAGGCAGGTCTACTTCTAGGTTTATACCAATTTACCACTGTTTTTCCTGTCATGGTTTATGCTTTTTGGGTCTCATTTATGATGTCCTTTCCTAGCTGGGTGTGGTGGCACACACTTGCAATCCCAGCATTTGGGCGGAGGATGGCAGTTTGCGAACAGCCTCAGCTACTTAGTGAGGCCCTCTCATCTTAGTGAGACTCTGTTTCAAAATAAAGAATAAAAAATAGGGCAGGGGGTATAGCTCGGAGGTCAAATGCCTCTGGGTTCCATCTCCAGACCTGCAAAAAAAAAAAAAAAAAAAGTCCTTTCCTACCCAAGCATCATATAAGTGTTCTATATTTTCTTCCAAATACGGTGTAGTTTTGTCTGCTCTATTTAGGTCCTCAGCCCACCTGTAGTTGATTTTGCATACACACACACCATAAGACTGACAACCATAAGTTCATAGAACATTGCTCCTGATGTGGAAACTTGAAATATTTATTGCCAGTAAAATTGGATAAACAGCTGACGTGGTGGCCCATGCCTGTGATCCTAGTACTTGGTTAGCTGAGAAAAGAGGACCATAGATTTGAAGACAGCAGCTTAGCAAGCCCCTGTTTTACAATAAAAAATGAAATGGGCCGGGGGGTAGAGCTCAAGGGTATAACACACACACAAACTGGGATAAAGAAATGATTGGAAAGGCTCAGAATGTAATGCTGTGCAGGGTACCATTACATGAACACAGCTATATGCCTCAACACAGATGAACCTCAGAAATAGTTTGAGTGTAAGAAGCAAGTCACAGAGAAATGCACAGTTGTATTAAAGTTTAGTACACTTGTCCCAGGAATCTAGAATATAGGATTTTAGGAACTGCAGGGGCCTTCAGGGTATTTAGCACAGCCAGCCATGGCCTGGAGGGCCACCTGATGCTTTCCCCAAGTCAACACCCCCCTGGGTGTATGAGAATGAGTGTGTTCGGCCCTCAGTGTGCTCTGGCCTGCACCTCCGAGCGGTCGTTCACGTGCACATTCCTCTGGGAATCCCATGCTTGGGACTGAACACGCTCCTCAGTATTCACACTCACTGGAGTGGAGTTAAGCAAGTACCTTTCTGCGGCCTGAACCAAAGGCGTTTTGAGACTCTGAGAAGAGTTGATAGCCCTGCGGAGCGGTCCTCCCCGAGGGGGTGCCAGCCAGGCTTGCTGTGCTGGGCCTTCCTAGGCATGGGCTCTTGCCCAACCCAGCCTGAGTCTCCACGGCCTGCCAGTCAGCACGGCGGGTCTTCACCAGGCTGTGTGACCTTGAATCATTAGCCTGTCTGGCCTGATCTCTTCTTTGTAGAATGAGGAAGTAGTCTCCTTAGCTCTTTCCAGCTCTGATGTACTTGAGGTAAATGCCGATTTTCAGGCCCTGGACCAGGCTGCCTGGGTTCAAATCTCAGGTTCACCCGCATTCAAGTTGTGTGCCTGTGAGCAGGTTGCTAAGCTTGTGTTGGGGGGGGGTAGCCACTGTATTAATAACTACCTCATGTCCTTTCTCATGGGGTGTCAGGAGGATAAAATGAGTTAAGACATATAAACTGCGTGTCGCCAAGCTTGCCCGGGCCCTGGCTGACCTCTGTCTCAGCTGATCCCTTGAGAGGACTCCTCAGCATCTCTGGCTAAGTCAGTCTTGTGGTGATTTCTTCAACGGGATAAACATGTCCCTAATAATCTTGTTATAAACCTTCAATCTTGCTTATTTTCCAGGAATTATCGGCTCTGGATACTTTGATCCTTGTAGAAAGTTCAGACCTGAAATATGTGAGATGATTGTGCAGTTGGTCTCGGTGGGCAGAATTCTGTGGCAGTGGACCAAGGTACCAAAGCTTTGTTGGCCATTTTGTACATCAATTCCTCAGCCTGGTTCTCACCTCGTGGGTCATTAAGTCACATTATATGTAGTAGTGTTTTTCAGAAAGGACAAATTAGGTGCTCAGGTAGATCATAACGCCTTTTCCTTCTAGGCAAGCATTCTGATCAAATGATGCTTTGCCTGCATATGAGCTATACGATAAGCCAGACATGGCCTCCAAGATAGAGGAGAGTTTTGCTGAAATGGAAATGCTGCCTTCCCACCTGTTAGCTCTGATTTCCAAGTCTTTGTGCACCTTTCTCTCACCTCTAAGCCATGCCAGGCAGGCACATGTCTATTGGCTGAGTTAATACCTGGATTTTTAAATACCCTCACTGCCTAAGGCTTGAAGTCTAATGTGTGCCCTTCTCAGAGGTGGGGCGTGAATTATGACGTGGATAGAAGGGTTCTTAATGAAGTAGGCTAGATTTAAATGCCAAGTCAGGTATTACTTAGTACCCAAAGTAAAGTAAAGCTACTACGTAAGGCTCAGCAACCCATGGAGTCACAGATGACTGGATCCAGTATTCACAAAAAGCCCACTAAATAGTATAGGCCTGAGATTAAAAAAAAAAAAAAAGAAAGAAAGGTTGATAGGTTTGCCAAAAAGTAGCAGGGGCATAAGGAAAATTGTCCTAGTTCACTATAAATTCTTTAAGCCAATTAAACACATGAGGACAGATGCTCATCTCCTGGGAAACCTGGATTCTGCCAGGCTCTCCTGGGTGCTCTGGAGGAATTCTGGGTGCCACCTACTCAGAAGAGGAATTGCATATTTCTTACACGATGCTCTTGCACACAGACTGCCTTCGAGGACTAGTTCCTGGTATGGGGACACGTTCTTGGCCCACTTAGGGTCTTTGCACACACAGTTCTGACTCCTCAAGGGACTGAAGAGTCAGGCGTGGTGGCACACACCTGTAATCCCAGTACTTGGGAAAAAGGAGGAACACAGGTTCAAGGCCAGCATGCAGTAACTTAGTGAGACTCTGTTTCAAAATAAAAGATAAAATAGGAGTGAGGGTATAGCTGAGAGGTAGAAGCCCCCTGAGTTCACTCCACAGCACCATAAAACAAACAAACAAACTGGTAAACTGAGAAATGACGTGTGCACGAGCATAGGAGAGGACTTTCTGAGGCGAGGCCCATCTCCTTGTCAGCGGGTTATCATGCACCCTGTGCGAGGTACAGCTCTGCAGGTGTCTCCGCCCAGGCCTCGCTGCCCTCCTGCTGCTCTGCCCGCCCGACCCTCGGCACCCTCTGCACGGGTTTTCCCCTTGCTGGTCACTGCGAGGCTGATTTATTCATAATGTTTTTTTTCTCTCAGCACTATGACAAAAATATGAACTTAATCTTGACGTATTTGTTCAGCCTGTTTCATCTAAAATAGGATTTGTAAGATAGTCTCATCCCCAACAGATGTACTTTTCGCATATGAAAACTACTGGAAGTATTAAATTCTCTTGTTGTCTCCAGGTGAAGATGCTGCCAACTCCATCTAAATTTCATTACATCTTTAATCTTCGCGATCTTTCCAGAATCTGGCAAGGAATGTTAACCATAAAAGCGGAGGAGTGTAGCTCCATCCCTCTGCTCATGTCACTTTTCAAACACGAGTGCAATAGGGTGGTTGCAGACAGGTACGGCACAGCACCTGGGTGCGGCCTCTGGGGGAGCTGCTGGATCGGCCTCACCTTCTCTGCCCGCTCAGTAGTGAGCAGCATCGCCTCCGGTTTCGGTGGGATTCAGAGGCATCCATGCATTTCTCACCTGCTGCTTGCAGTTAGGAACATCCTTTGCCAACCTGCTGGAGCAGTACTGCCATAGAACAGACTCACCCTGTGAGTCTGATGACTCACCATGTCATCAGAGCTGGTAAAGTCCAGCAGCAACTCCAGTCATGTCCATTTATAAAGCTTGCGAGTGCTGCATAAAAGTTGCACGTGAAGTCTGGTTTCATTCAAGAGAAATGCAGCCGTATTTCTGAGCTCCTGATCCCCCATCTCTCCTGGATGGGTGATAATCCCGTCCTCACAAAGTGGTTAGGTGTGTCCTTTGTCAAATGTTAATCTTGCTTCTTCTCGTCCCTCTGGGTTTTATTTAGCCTTATTTGGTGTTTATTCACCACTGTGACCAAACACCTGTCAAGCACAGCTTAGAGAAAGAAAGGTTTATTTGGGGCTCACAGTTTTTTTTATTGGGTATATTACATCATGTTGGGGTACAGAATGTTAGAAAATATTCCTACACACAACTCCTATTGCCCTCCCCAGGTCCCCCTCAGCCTTGCCCTGCAAGTCTTTGAGACTGGAATTGGCCACCTCTTATACGTTCATAGCATTATTTCTATGATTGCATTCTTTATGACTTCATCCCCCCTTCCCTTCCCTGGTCCCCCACCACGCCCTTGGAGTCTCTGCTCATCTGTGCCATGTTGCCTTTATTGCCAGATACCTCTCTAGCTTCCACATGTAACTTTGTCTCTGGTGCTCACAGTTTTAGAATCTTCAAGATTCTGATCCATGAGAGGCTGGCAGCTCCCAAGCAGGAGCACTCTGTGGCAGAGCCTCAAGGCCTAGTGGAAAAAGAAAGTGGTGGTCAGCAAGCAGAGGCAGAGAGAGGAGGGAGGAGCCAGAGACAGGTACTACTGGCAGAGACATGCCCCTAGTCACAGGCTTCCTCCATCCATGTCCGCCTCCAAGCCCAGCTGCACTGGCAGCACATGAAGTCTGGGAGACATTTTAATTTCAAAGCCTGGCTTTGGGATCCCATCTCCTTCCCTTCGTGTACTGTAGGCCCCCAAACCAGAGAGAGGGTGCTCACTGCTGCTGCTATCGCATCCACTCCTATTGCAAGTTGCAGGGACCGCTGACCTCACTAGGCAATTAATCTGCGTTTTTCTATAAGATGTAACTGTCTTGCGGGGTTATGCCTTTCTTGCCTAAATGCAGAACAAACTGTTTTCCGTCCCGAGGAGAGGAGGCAGGGGCTGGGCCTGAGAGCAGGGGAGGGAGGCTGAGACCATGTTCAGGCACAAAAGATGCTTTCATACTCTGCATCCTTACTAACACATTTTTCATTTTTCTTTCAGATTTATAACTCCCGAGGACGAGCAGTGGTTCAACACACATCTTATTCGTGCCATTGAAGAAAACATTAGCTCCGAAGCCGCATCCTGTATGTTTCCCGAACCGTACTTTGTGGATTTTCTGCGTGATATGCCGGAACCAACTGGCGATGAACCCGAAGACACTATGTTTGAAGTGCCCAAAGTCTATGAATTGGTATTTATTTTCATTTCTTAAGGAGTTTTTCCGATGACTTACCTCGCTAGATATTTCTCACTGCACCTAAGTCCCACTGTGAAGTTGCTATAACACCTAAGTTACTTATGTGTGGTGATTCAGAGTCATCATATTCCCATGTATTTAAGTAAAATACTTCCTTCAAAAAGATCCAGACACAGTCTCCTCGAAGCCAGATATGAGACAAGTGTGTGCTGTCCCCATTTCATTAACTATTTCTTTGAAAGTTCTATGCAATGCAGCAAAATGACAACTACTCTCAGCTAGGGAAAACCTCCCAAAGAATTGGGAAATGTTAGAATTAATATGACCCAATAGAATTTTGAATCTGTTTTAACTAAGTGGACCAATATTATAGAAATATGAAGTTCAATAACTATCTCCCACCAGGGGTTGGCAAATTAGTCTATAGTCTAAATTTAGTCAACTACCTGTTTTTGTTAGACTCATAAGCTAAGAAGAGTTTAATACATTTAAATGGCTAGAAGAAAAGCAAAAGAAGAATAGTACTGTGTGGTACATAAAAAACATATGGGATTAAAATTTCAATGTTTCTAAATAAGGCTTTGCTGCAACACAGCCATCCTCAATTGTTTACACATTGTCCGTGGCTGCTTTTGCCATGCAGGGGCAGATGTAGTAGTCCCACCCAACCGAGATCAGATGAGATGCACAAAGCCTAAAATACTTACTCTCGTGGCCTTCACAAAAGGTTTGCCAGCCCTTGCTAACAATCACAACACAGAAAAATAGCATGCAAGCATTTCATTCCACAGCAGCGATTCTTTGACAAAATACCTAGGACTTAACATGATTAAAAAAAAAAACTTTATGTGATTAAATAGAAGCATATTCCTAAATTTGAAGCATGATTAAAAAACAGTCATTTAACAAGAATATTTCTAACATGCCTATAGAACAAATAATTAAGTAGGAAGAAACAATTTGCAAAACAAAGTGGGTAACTTTTTAACTTCAGAACATCAAAGATGTATAGATTTACCTACATAATGTAAAACTTCTGTATGTTTAAAAAGTCATAAACTATTAAAAGCCAGATAAAAGAGAAAACTGTGTCAATTCATCCCACCATTAAATTGTGTAGGTAGGAATTGGTGCCAGACCTCTTGCAGACAAAGGTAAGAATGTGTTCACACTGGAAACCAACTAATGTGGTCAGGTTTCAGGCCTCTGAAAATGGAGATAATGAAAAGTAGACTGGTATGTGACAACTCCCTGGACATCCATAGGTTTAGAGTTCTTTTTTAAATAATTACTTTTGAGTATCTTTACATTTGTGACAAAAATGATCTACCTTAACTCTTATTTTCCTCTCTCTCCCAACTGTAGGTGCCATCCTTTGAATTTCTGGCTGAGAAACTCCAGTATTACCAGAAGCAGTTCAATGAATTTATTAGAGGAACATCTCTTGACCTGGTGTTTTTTAAAGATGCAATGACTCATCTTATTAAGGTTCTAATTGTTGACTGTTTTCTTTTTAAATCGATTTCACAAGTAAACCTATTGTGAGAGAATAAATACATCTCTCAGGGAGTATACAGAAGAATGTAAATGGGTTGGGTCAATTCACTGTCTCAGAAAACAAAGGCTTAATGAGAGACTATAGTTTAATCCACTTGCATGATAGCAAATTATTTCTCTATAGTTGTATCCCCCTGCAAATTATTTTTCTATAGTTAGAACCATCTGCATGGCAACAAGTTATTTCAAGTACAAATTCATAGTTTTTGTGTTCAGAGCTTCTGGCATTTTGAGTCAGATCTTTACCTTCTTAAGAAGACAGCTTGAGAGCTGTGTAGAAGTGCTCTCCTGGGATGGCAGTTTTCTGATACCCTGAGAATCAAGCTCTGTATTGAAGAGAAGGTGCCGCTTTACAGCCGGTGGGGAAGGGCAAGGCAGGTGTGGAGGACTGATGATGTAGCACCAAGGGGGCACGCTCTGGTCCAAGCCTGAAGAGCTACAGAAAGTTGTTTGCACATGTAATTGGTTGACTGAAAATGCGTTCTCCCTGGAAGCCATGACGTGCAGTGGGGAGGTTGATAAAAAATCAAAGTTGATCAGATTCCATGTGTCTGAAGGTGGCTTCCACATTTATGCATTCAGCAGTTAATTGACAAGCATCCAGTGTGACTTGGTCTTGGGGGCCTGAGACCCTGTGTGTGCAAAACAACAGAAGTGATTAACATGTTTTAAAATACAGTGATGTACTTTATACCAAGGTAGCGTTACTGATCCACCATCTGTAAAATGTGCATTTTTTTTAAAGGATTGTTTTAGTGGAGATAATGGCTTTAGGGATCCATCTAGACAGTGACATTAATGTAAAAGACAACTTTTTAGCAACATCTTCAGATGGCCTGTGTAAGATCCGAACCACCATTTGAGTCTTGCCCTCTCTGAAGAAATCAATCATAGAACAGCAACACAAGACTGAAAGCTATCTGTGTGCTTTTCAGCAAATTTTCCCCTACCCCCTCTATGTAGAATTTTGGTACTTTTTTAAAAGTACTTATTGTAGAGATAAGTGTCCACATGATTCAGGGGATTAAACTGCTAGATAATAAGCAAACAATTCTAGCCTTTTATTGCATCTTCTACAGATTAAGAAGAGAAGCGTTATCATTCGTTGAATCTAAAAACAAAATTACACACATTCAAACACAGAGAGTGGTTACAAAGCAACAGAGAGTAAAACTGATTTGTTCCATTTTTGTGATGCAAATATAGATGGGCAAAGGAAGAATCTGAGTTGAATAAATTAACATGAAACTTTAATTTTTTAAATTTCAAGAAATACCATTACAAGGAAAAAATTTAATGTAGTCTAGGAACCTATCATCAAACTTTGGCCCCTTTAATGCAAGAAAATGTAAACATTTACACCCTTTTTTCTAATAAATATTTTTATTTACAAAACAGATTTCGCGAATAATCCGAACTTCATGTGGAAATGCATTGCTGGTAGGTGTGGGTGGTTCAGGAAAGCAAAGTCTTTCAAGACTGGCCTCTTTCATAGCTGGATATCAAATATTCCAGATAACATTAACAAGGTAGGACAAGATAAAACATGGCAATATGTTTTCTGTATCTTTGGGGTTAAATGTTTACTTTTTTTAAAAATGCAACAATTTGGTGTATTTGAAGTCAACTTTTATTCAAATATTACCCATATAAGGGTACATATATTAATCATGGATGTCACAAAGTAAACCTCTCTCTCCAGACCACAAAGACGTAAAACACTCCTTACACCCAGAAGCATCCCCACGTTGTGTCTCCATCATCACCCTCCCAAGAGTAACAAATCTGCTGATTAGCTTTGCCCAGTTGGACTGTGTCAGCCATGCCGCAAGGATTTGCTTCTCTGCATCCTGCTCCGTGTGGCTGAGCTCCACCCATGACAGCCTGTGTAGCCATGACTTGTTCGTTAATGGTCTTCCACTGGATCGCATATTACCACCATTTATTTATCCACTGAACTGCTCATAAATATTTGGTTTCTGACAGAGGGAGCTGCTGTGGATATTCATGTACATGTCTGAGTATACTCCTAGAGGTACGATGGCTGGATCTCGAGTGTGAGGCAGTGTGTGAGCTTTGGCAGCTCTGCCTGCCCGGCCACCTGGTGCCCTGTGTGTCGTTTTGTTCCAGAAGCCCGGCTGGCTGAGTGTCCCGCTCTGTCCTTGAGCCTTCAGCTTGCACTTCCCAAGTGACAACTAGTGTCAATCACCTTTTTCTCTCTTGGCTATTTGGATAACTTCATTCATGAAGTATCTAAGCCATTTGCCTTTTTTTTTTTTTTCAGGTGGTTTGGGATTTTTTCTCTCTCATTGATTGTTAGAAATTCTTTGAGTATTTTGAAAACAGTTCCTCTGTTAGGGTATGCATTGCAAACATATTCTCTAGGTTATTGATGCTTTTCACTCTCTTAGTAGATCTTTCATGTCGTAGTTTATAAATTTTTTCCTTTAGGCTTTATGCTCTTTGCATTCTGTTTTAAGAATCTGCAGTTACCCTCAAGGTCACAAAGAGATTCTCCTATAATTTCCTTCACATTTAGAAATAAATTTTAATACTTTTATATTTAGAAATAAAACCCATTTGGAATTTATTTTCTTATAAAATTTGAAAAGGAATAGAAATTATTTTTTCTCTGTATATAGATATATTGCATATTTCTATATTATATAGATATTATATATAAGTATATGTAAAACCTACAAATGATTTTGTAGATCATCTTTCCTGCCATACCACAGTGTCTTTCTTGTCATAAGTCATCTGATTATAAATGTTGGTATATAGTTCATTTATTGTCTATCTTTACACCATTACCCATTGTTTTTACTACTGTAGCTTAATATGCACAAAAAAAGCCCCTGGGTTCCATCCCCAGTACCACAAAAATTTTTTTTAATTAAAAATATTTTTTTATTGGTGTATTGTAGTCATACATCTTAATGGAGTACAAGATGCTGGAGGTATACATGCACACATGGCTCATTTAGCCCTTCCCCAATTCCCACCTCATTCCCTCCCCCTCCCTCCTTCCCATGTTTGGCCTAGTGACTGACTTGATATGTTTGTGAATGTCCATCATGTCCATTAGGGAATTTCCCCCTCCCCCCCATCACCCACAGTTAGACCTGATTTGCTCATCTATAGTATCTCCTTCTTCGTCTAGAGTTCCTCCGGTGAATCTTTTTCTCCTAGCTTCTGCATATTAGGGAGCGCATCCAATTTCTTACTTTTTGTGACTGACTAATCTCACTTAGCATAATTTTCTCCAGTTCCATCCATTTCCCTGTAAATGACATAATCGTGTTCGTCTTTATGGCTGAGTAAAATTCCATTGTGTACATACCCCACAGTTTTATAATCCATTCATCTGTTGATGGACATCTTGGCTGGTTCCATAGTTTGACAATTGTGAATTGTGCAGCTATGAACATGCATTAGTTTGGTAGTTTGGTTTCCATTCTTTTGGGTAGATACCCAGAAATGGTATTGCTAGATCATATAGTAGGTTGGTTCCCATTCTTCTGGGGATCCTTCATACTGTTTTCCAAAGTGATTTCACTAATTTGCACTAATACCAACAGTGTATTAGAGCTCCCACTTCTCCAGCATTTGTTGCTGTGTTTTTAATCAGTTGCCATTCTAGTTGGAGTTAGGTGAAATCTCAGGGTAGTTTTGATTTGCATCTCTCTGATTGCTAATGATGTTGAGCATTTTTTATACATTTATTGGCCATTTGAATTTCTTCTTTTGTGAAGTGTCTATTTAGTTCACTTGCCCATTTTTTGATTGGGTTATTTGTTTTCTTAGTGCTGAGTTTCTTGAGTTCTCTGTGTATTTTTCTGTATCTTTGATCTCTGGCAGAGTGGGCCCTGCTCACTGGGGAGAGACTGACCCTCTAGGGCTAGCCAACTCTTAGAGATACAGTAAGGTAGAGTGCCTTTCATATGCAGACCAATCCCAATCACTCTTGGTTTCTTTTCCAAGGCATCTCCTCTATCTGGCTCTACACTGAGGGAATAGGCTCCCCCCCCACCCTAATCACGAGGGCCAGGTGCCATTAGGGTGCTGTGGTGCCCCAGAGCCCATTGGAATGAGTCAAAGTAGCCAACCCTTGACCTGCTGGCCCACCTTGTCTTCCTGTGGAAACATAGTGAAGGCTCTGGTCCATGTGCTGTCTCCCGACTGTCCCTGCTGCTCCCTTGCAGCCTGTGTGAGGGATGACTACCCCGGATTCCAGGATCTCTGAGTAGGAACATCCTGCCTTGTGGCAGCCCTTTCCCTGC
This sequence comes from Muscardinus avellanarius, assembly GCF_963383645.1. NCBI lineage: Eukaryota > Metazoa > Chordata > Mammalia > Rodentia > Gliridae > Muscardinus > Muscardinus avellanarius. Next base: position 194,066 of record NC_137794.1, read on the forward strand.
GTCTCTGTCTTACCATATCCCATTACAGCAGCCTCTTAGAGCAGCAGGGAAAATGGGAAGGGAGGGCAGATGGGACTCGATGGAGACAGCGTAATGTAGCTAAGTCAACATAAAGTAGATAAGGTAGAATTTAGCGACTGATTGGATACTGGGAAAGAAGAAGATAAAGCAGGGGTACCATCCTAATTTCTCTAGTGGTATTCAGTGTGTGTGTTTACTGGGGGTTGAACCCAGGGGCATTCTACCTCTGAGATACATCCCCAGACCTCTTTAGTTTTTGTTTTTGTAAAAAGTGGCCACAGTGGTCACATGACTTGGTTGGCTGGCCAATCCTGAGACACTCCACAGTGCCTCCGAAGGAGGGGCTCAGGCTGTGCTGTGCTCAGCCGTCCAGGAGCCTCTCGATTTAATGACTCTTTCCCTTTGGGGCTATGCCACATGGGACTGTGTTCTCTTTTGGCTGGAGTTCCTTCTGCCAAGGCCTGTAAGACTTTTTACTTAGTGCACCCAGAAGCCGACTGGCTGGCTGGGGCTCTTTGTTTAAAATCAAGTATAAAATAAGTTATGTATTCACTTAAGTGTCCTCACGACATCACATTCCTAATGCCCACAACAACCCTTACAAATAGATATCACCTTCATTTTGTAGATTAGGAAACAGAGCTGAGAGATGTGGGGAAACCGGAGCATCTTCAGAGCAGGTCCCGGAAGCTCCGTCTTTCTGGTTCCCAGCCAGGCTCTGTCCATGAGACCCGGGCTACCCAGGCCCCACTGCTTGCACCCGAACACCTCTGTCTGATGTGGAGCCTTTGTCCTGCTTGACAGCTTAGCCACGAGTACTTCTTGTATATCACCCTTCAGCTAATGTCTGCTTTATTTTTATATAGTATACCATCATTCGTAACAACACATTTAGCAGGAAACAGAGCAAGATCTGCAAACACCTAGTTGAACTATTTCTATCATTTACACAAAATTGCATAACATATCTCTTAATTTCAGGCTTTCTCCATATCTGGGTACACAGTGCGCTGTATAAATTATGACTATATGTAATTAACCACTAATGCTATTCACAATTTATTGTGATTTTTTTCTCACCCAAACCAAGCTCATCCAAATGTCACATTCGTTTTAGATAACATATATAGTCACTCGGGACAATCTGTTGCTGAGGACCGTCGGGTTGCAGGGGTCAAAAGTCCATTTTCCTATTCCCGTTACTCTTCATGGGTCACTTCTAGTAAATTTCCCACTTCTCTTCTTTCCTGTTGGATAGGACACATTTGTTTTGAGTGCAGTGCATAGCTCTTCAGATCTAGTCTGTGTTTTCTGGCAGGCACCATCACTACTATTTATTGGAGCTAGTACACATTATGCTCTAGTTATCACAGGTTATTACTGCGTTTTGAGATAAATTATGGCTATAAATCAGGCACCGTGGCACATGCCTGTAATCCCAGCGCTTGGCGGGAGGAGAGCTAAGGCAGGAGGATCACAGGCCAGTGTACGTTAACTTTTAAGAGATTCTGGCTTAAAATAAAAAATAAAAAGGGCTGGGGGTGTAGCTCAAGGGTAGAGTGCCCCTGCTCCAATCCTCAGTAATACACACACACCTCTCACACTATGGCAATACACACATGTACATTTAATTTCTTACCACTTCTCTTTTAGGTCTTACAATGTGAGTAATCTAACAGATGACTTGAAATTTCTGTACAAAGTTGCTGGCGCTGAGGGGAAAGGCATTACCTTCATCTTTACCGACAATGAGATAAAGGACGAGGCATTTCTGGAATACCTTAACAACTTGCTGTCTTCGGGGGAGGTATGCCTCCGAAGCAGAGGAAATACTCGTATTGCGGCCAAGTGGGCTCTGTTTAGGAAGTGGGGCCCTTGAGCACAACATGAGCATGTCACTTAGCCAGCTGGTGGGGACGAATGTGCACTAATCGATTTGTTATTCTCTGTGTTTGGAATATCTCCAGTAAAAGGAAATACACGCACACACAAAAGCCTTATTAGTGGCCAGTAGCTCGGTATGTCTCTTAGCACACGTTCTTGATTTGAGGAATTAGAGCACACGGAGACTTGGTAGGCTTTTTCGAGTTTGCGAGTGCTGCCCGCCTGCAGATCCTCTGGACACTTTGTTTTGTTGTAAACACAGTCCCTTCCTTATCTCTGCTCTTCCATTGATCCTGTGTTTACTTTAGGAGAAGTCTCTGCCCACCTGTCTGCTAGACGGCGTGGACTGGCCGAGCGCTCCACTGGCTGCGGGCCGGCGCACGATGCCCCTGGCATCCTCTCTGCCGTGGCCTCGCACGTGTCTGGTACTTCAGTGGAAGGACTCACACCACTCAGCAGAGAGTTGCACACAGGGCTAAGATCTGTGATAGCAAAACACATGGCTGGATGAGTAACCAAAAAGACACCTGACGTGGATTCTGGAGGACCCCGTGCGACGGTGTCCTGCTTGCTCTCTCCAGCATAAAGTAACACCCATGCTACATCTCAGATCGGGAAGCCCGTTTGAGATTCAGAGTCAGGTGGTTTTATTTAGAGCTGGTCATGGAGTCACTCCCCAGCTAGCCACCCCTGCCAAAGTTCTAGAGGCCTAGAAGAAAAGTGTTTGTGTTGACAGTCGAGGAAGAACCCGGTCAATTAGTCATGGAGGAAGCATTCCAAAAGCCAGTTCCCAGATGCCAACCCTCTAAGCACAGCCCTCTCAAGAGGGGGCCTGCCTCCTTAATCGACCCTGCACGATGGAATTGCTGCTGCTCAAGGCACCCACACTGGTTAATTATCTTGGAAGAAGCTTTGAGGAGACCCAGTAGTCACCACACACTCGAGAGTCGATTGGAGCGGCGAAGGGGGGCTTTTAGGCAATAGCTATATGGGCACAGGGCTCTGTAATTTGCTTTTGATTAAGCTGCTCAATAAAAAGTCACACTCTTGGTTATCTCTGGCATTTGTTGGCAGAGATGTAGAAAGAAAACATAGAAGATCACTTGTTGGGGGGTGAGGGAGGAGGTCCTGACTTTGACAGTTAGTTGGCTGTAGAGAACTCTCAGAGTACAGAAATGCCCTCTCTTATTGGTTCCTCCAAGATCTCCAATCTGTTCGCACGCGATGAGATGGATGAGATCACTCAGAGCCTGATATCAGTGATGAAAAGGGAGCTGCCCCGCCACCCTCCCACCTTCGACAATCTGTACGAGTATTTCATCTCCAGGTCCAGGAAGAACCTGCACGTGGTCCTCTGCTTCTCGCCCGTGAGTCCTCGTTTTTGCAACAGAAGTTACTTCAGTACACCTATGTAGTATTCCTTCTTGGTTGACATAGTTGCTCAGAAAGTCATGAGCTGGGCGTGGTGGCGCATGCTTGTAATCCCAGCATTCGGGAGGCTGAGACGGGAAGATCACAGTTTGAGGACAGCCTCGGCTATTACTTAGTAGTAAGCCCTTTGCAACTCAGTGAGGCCCTGTTTCAAAATAAAGAATACAAAATAGGGCTGGGGGTGTAGCTTGGAGGCAAAATGCCCTCGGGTTCCATCCCCAGTACCACAAAAAGAAAATTAATGTTTATTTCACCATGTTAAATTAATAGTTTCCTACCCCCAATCTTTCTCAACCAAGACCTCATTACCAATATGATCATTTGAAAGGTTTATATTATAAATTACTGCATAACCTATGGTATTCACTAATTACTGAGATATATATTTTAATTGTAAGGAATTTGGTGATCCAATCTCACCCAGCTCTTCCTCCAATTCAAACATACCCTCTAGAACGTCCCTGATGTGGTCTGCATAGCTCTAGCTCACTCTGCTGCCCAAGAAATAGCCATTAGCCACATGTGGCTATTTAAATTTTGATCAGCCACATATATACACACACACATACACATATAACCAATTCCTAGGCCCCCCAGCCCCGTTTCTAGTGCTGTGTAGCCACATGTGGCTAGTGGCCACCACACCAGAAAGCACGACTTAGAACACTGCCGTCATCGCAGGAAGTTCTGCTAGACAGCCCCGCTCAGTGGGGCGACGGGCTTTCTTTTTGGATATGCTAATCGCCAGTGCTTTCCTTGAGTTGCGTTTCTTCTCCCTTTTGCCTTTATCCTCCACTTCTGATGCTACTGTGCAAAGCAGACCTGGCCCCTCTGACCCACACTTAGCTCTTCAGGTGCTTGGAGCAAATGTTTGCAGGCTCCCTAAGTTACTTCTTTAGGGAGTGCATTGTCTCCGTTCACCTGAACGCTGCTTTTTGCAGCCAAGAAGAGCTTTGCATTTACATCTGCAGTGTCACTGTTGGCTCAGCGGGCATGGGTTTCTCTCTAGCTGACTGATAGCCATTCAGCATTCTTCAGCTCTTTCACTTTTTCCTCATAGGTTGGCGAGAAGTTCCGCGCCCGGTCCTTGAAATTCCCTGGCTTGATATCAGGTTGCACCATGGACTGGTTCAGTCGCTGGCCGAAGGAGGCCCTGGTTGCAGTGGCCTCCTATTTCCTTTCAGACTACAACATTGTCTGCTCGAGTGAAATTAAAAGACAAGTTGTAGAAACAATGGGCCTCTTTCATGACATGGTTTCAGAGAGCTGTGAAAATTATTTCCAAAGGTAACTGGCCTTACCCCGGCGTGAAGGCTGCCGCAGCCACCTCATGCCCTACCAAGGGCATTGAAAAAAACATTCCCCGAAAGACTCGTCCTCTTGGGTGTGAAGCCCCCGCTGTATTTAGATAGTTTTTGCATTTTTTAAGTGACTTTCTGTTGAAAAGCTGGGTGATAAGCAAGATCTAAAAATCAATGAGCAGCCTCCAGGACTGCAGTAACAGAAGCTTGATGAATTGCTTTGTTTCTTTACTTTGATTCTGTTTCAAAAATGACTTAACTGATTCATCATAAACTTTTAAATTGGTTTCTTATTCCAACACATTACTTATTTTCATGAAAGAAGTAGACTATTTTTAAAGTTTTCTTTATTGCCTTATGTTAAGGGAATATTTAGGCTTTGCACTTGTAAGACTTAGTCTTATCAATGTTTCTATGCCAAACAATTCTGAAACAAAATTTTAATTGATGGTAGAAAAACCACTCAGAGTAGGGATGGTGTTCATCGTGTGAACGCTGGAGTCAGCAGTTCAAAGCCACCAGGCTTCCCCCACACAAGACAGACACTGGGTTAGGTTGACAGGTATGCATACAATGAGTGACATGGACCCAGGACTGCAAGCTCCTCCTTGGGGATGAAAGGACAGGCTTCCAGGGTGCAGAAGGTCCTGGAGAAGCGACGCCCACCCGGCCTCCTGCGGCCTGGTAGGTCTTCCATTGCTTCCCAGGGGAGGGCCCTGCCTCAATAGTTTATCCTGGACCCTCCCCTTCATTAAAACCACACCCAGGCTAGCCCTCAATAATTGTAGATGCACTCCCAGGCTCTCCTGGAGAGTCAGCATGCATTCAGTCTTACCTTAGGAGTAGTATCTTTCTACTTAGGTGGAACTCTTCCTGCTTCCATTATCTGTGCAGATAAATTTTCATTTCCATACAGTGAGACCTCTTTCTCCTGGGTGCAGTGGTGCATATCTGTAATTCAGCAACTTGGGAAGCTGAGGCAGGAAGATAAGTTTGAGGCCAGCCTTGACAACTTAGTAAGACTTGTCTCAAAGTAAAAAATACAGGGGGCTGGGATGTAGCTCAGTGGTAGAGTATTTCTGGGTTTAATCCTGGGGACTCAATACTAACACACACACACACACACACACACACATACACACAGATTGAGAATGAGAACCACTATTTTTAAATTTTTGGTATATTTTTCTATTTTTTATATTCTCTTAGGTTATAAAAGTTTATTTCTATTTTTTATAAAACACTTTGACAGTCACATCTGCTCAGTCCTCAAAATAAAACTACTTTATAAATGTCAAGAAATCTTTAGAACCTAGAAGGTGAACGACTGAAATAAAAATTATTTTATAGTATGTGAGGAGCTCTTCTTGTAGTATGTGAAGAGATCTTCTTGAGTTTTCCCTGTATGAAAGTATTTCTTTTGCTTATTTCAGTTGTTAGATATGATTACCATAGCACTCATAAGCCCAGTGAGTTGAACGTTTGATCCCACTTGGCCAGTTGGGGAATGGGCTTTTGCCTTTGCAGTCTCCCCAGCTGGGTTCTGGCAGTGAGGATATGTGTAGCAAATACCAGGTGAGTGAGAGCAAATCGCAGCACGGAATCATAAAGCCACTCATCCTAATCCTTGTCCAGGACCTTCAAGCTGACAAAGTGTATTCGCATATACCATTGTATTTGATCTTCACAGAATTCTGGAAGGGCTTGGGCAGGCAGTCTTCTCCCGGGTTTCCATGTATGTAGACAGAGGTCCTGAGTGGGAGTAAGGGTCAAGTCAAAGGCCCCTCAAGGTCAAAGCATCAGGATGTGGCATTCTTTCTTCCTCTTCTCCAGGCAACCCTGCACAGATGCTTCCCTCTGCTGGGCGGCCACTCTGGGATCGCCTGGATCGCACGGTGGGAAGGGCATCAGTGTTGTCATTTGGGGGGAGTACAGCAGAATGACTGAGGTGGCGGTTCTTGTGTTCTACTTCCAGATACCGCCGGAGAGCACATGTGACTCCCAAATCGTATCTCTCATTTATAAATGGCTACAAAAACATTTATACCGACAAGGTTAAATATATTAATGAGCAAGCCGAACGTATGAATATCGGTAAGAGGAATCTAATCTTATCCTTTTCAGAGTCAGTTTGATAGCAATGTCAACATTCTGTTGGTTGGATATTGTTGTGTTTGAAAACAAATTACCTACTCAATTGTTAACAGTGGATAATTTTAAGGGATGTCCTGACGGGCCTCTTGGCCTGTTAAGAAACTGTAACGGTATACATCTGGGCATGGCGGCCATACCAGTCATCTCAGTACTTGGGAGGCTGAGACAGGAGAACTTCAGGTTCAAGGCCAGCCTCAGCATGTAGTTTCAAAATGAAATACAGTAGGGCTGGAAATATAGCTCAGAGGTAGAGTTTACCTGGGTTCAATCCCCAGTACCACACACACACACACACACACACACACACACACACCAACAACAACAACAACAAAAACTGGGCAGAAGAAAATGTAAATAGAGGTGGTCCATTTTCTTTCTAGCTCTTCAACTTTGGGTTCACCGTGTTGGGCAAGAGATCTCATAATCCCTAAACTACCACTTGCGGCTGGAGGGAAAATCAGACCATGGAGATTGAGTGCAGCTTCAGCTTTTGGTTTCAGTGCAGTTTGACCTTGATACATATACATTTTGCTATATCAGTGCCTCCTAAATTTCGAACAGAGAAAAGGCAAGACAGACATCAACAAAAAAACAAAAAAAAATATAAGAGTTCACCTAAGCAGTGGTTTTCTGAATGTCCACATTTGTAATATAAGTAAGAAATGTAGGCCAGGTGCAGCTTCATACGCCTGTAATCCCAGTACTTGGGAGGCTGAGACAGGAAAATCACAGGTTTGCAGCCAGCCTCAGCAACTTAGGGAGACCTTCGGCAACCTAGCAAGACCCTGCTTCAAAATAAAAAGGGCTAGGAGCATAGCTCAAAGGCTGACTGTCTCTGGGTATAATTCCCAGTATACACCACAACACATGCGTGTGTGCGCACACACACAACACACACACACACACACACACACACACACACACACAGAAAAACATATATTGGAACAAATTCTACATCCAGAAAGCATGCAGCCCAAACAATTGGAAGCACCTTTGTTCTTTTCTTTCATTTCGCCTAAACAAAACGTGGTCACCTAGGGTAACTTCAGTCCAAGGTGTGTGCAGTATGGTGATGGCAGAGACTTCAGGAAAAGAGCCCTCTCCTCTGCTTTTCGTCATGACTCCTCTTCTCCAGTTCTCCCAGGTGGCACCCTGGAATCAGAGGGAGCTGTGCTGAAGCTTAGTCACACTGGTCGTGAGGGCTCAGGGGTGGATTTTTAGAAATTTCATGATCTATTTATCACACATAGCCTTTATTAAAAATTAAATATATCTGCCTACAACTAAGTAAATCACATGAGGGCAATAATTACTCGGAACTCATCACGTCCTAGTAATTTTTCCCTATTTTAATGGTATTATTGTTCTTGAGGAAATCCATTTCTATTCTATTGGTCCAGTGGAAATATTATGTAACATGCTATTGGCAATCTTTGGTATCTTGAAATGAGCCAAATTGAAAACACGTAAATGAGTACTTCCCCACCCCCTAGAGACCCAAGATATTAAGCATTCATCCATAGACCATTGTCTAGAATCCAGTTGGAATGTTAGAAATCCTGTTCGTTATTTTCCTCCATAGTGCTAAAAGTTAAGAGTTGGTTGCACAAAATTTAGCAATTATTTTCATTTTTATAGCAAAGGGAACCACAACAATGTAGTTTCTATCTCATTTGCCACCTTAGCTGCAGTATGATGCAAAGGCAAAAAATAATTACTGCAGTCTACTTCCAGTTTCCAGGAGAGCCTAGCTGCCAAATACGTGTCCTAGCCAAACTCAACTCAGTCCATATGACCTGACAGCGTTCCCTTAAATATAGCTAGATGATATTAATCTTTTGCAGATTTATCTCTTAGGGTTTATTTATTTATTTTATTGGTGCCGGAGGATTAAATCGACGATACTCTTCCATCAGATTTGTTTTCTTCTCCTTTGTTGAAAGCCCTGATAAGCCAGGAGTGCTGGCGCACACTTGTACTCCTAGTACCTGGGAGGCTGAGACAGGAGGACTGCAGGTTCTCAGCCAGCCTCAGCAACTTGTGAGACCTTCTGTAACCTAGAAAGTCCCTGTTTCAAAATAAAGGATAAAAAATAGGCTGGGAGTGGAGCTCAGAGGTAGAATGCCCCTGAATTCTATCCCAGATACCACAAAAGAAAAGAAAGTCTCAGATATTTGATCACTATTGTGGTTTTGATGATATGTATATTTTCAAAACTTTTGTTCAAAATTACCCTGTGCTTATTATATTATTTGCATAGTACCTCATATATAGTAAATCTTGAATAAATATTTGATGGAGGTATATACGTCTACCCAGCAAAGATGTGTCTGTGTTTGTAAAGGTCTTGATAAACTTATGGAAGCAAGTGAGTCCGTCGCCAAGCTCTCTCTGGATCTTGCAGTGAAGGAGAAGGAGTTAGCTGTGGCCTCCATTAAAGCAGACGAGGTGAGCTGGCATTGATCCTGTCACTATTTGCATGGAATATATTTCCATATTTTTAAAATATTCTTTTTAAATGTCATTAAAATAGAGTATAGACCTACAGATTAATTCGGGCATGCTAGTGTTTGTAAAGATGTTTTTTTATCTTATACCAAAACATATCCAAACTATCATAGCCTTTACCTGATCTAAGACTATTCTCTCTCTCTCTCTCATCTCTGTTATCTTGCGTCTCTTTATGGAATTTCTGACTGACTGTGAGTTACACACTTGGTCTTCCTGTTGAGGTCCCTGCGTGAGACGCCTTAGGGAGCCAGGGATCAGCACAGTGGGGAGCAGGAGGGAGCTGGGGGCTCTCCAGGTGATGGGTGCATGTGTGCCTCTAACACCCTGAACTTCACCATGATGTATGATCACAAGGCACTAATAAAGAAACCACTTAAACATTAAAAATATATTGAATCCCACCCCACCCCCAAAAGCAGAAAGGTGAGCCTTGCCCCTTAGCCAGGTCCTGAAGTGAATGTGGTACTGCAGGGGAGGCACTCAGCTCAGCCCTAGCATAAGATGAGCATTCGACGGACATGAACTATTTTATTGTTACTACATGAAACTTAATATGGTTGCTGGCTCTATTCCATTATACTTACTGGAATTATTTTAATTTTTAATTTTCTAAAACAGAAACACTGCTTTTCTCTATTTATGAATGCCATTTAAGATGTATGTATATATATGTATATATATATACATACATACATATACACTATGTATAGATTGCTTAAGAAAGATTAAAAATATATATGTATACATGTTATTAACATAGGCATATCTATATGCCTTAGGAGTGCTTAGAAACAGAAGACTGCAAGAAACTGCTCAAAGGAATTGCTTCTACACTTTTAAAACACAGATGACTTAGATGAGGACGAAATCTGCTTTAATTATATTCTACACCATATTGAATAGTACTCTCTCACCACGCAAATCTCGGCATTTTGCTTAGACAGCTTCTCTTCCTCAATTCTGCAGGTATTAGCAGAAGTCACAGTGAGTGCTCAGGCTTCCGCCAAGGTGAAAAATGAAGTGCAAGAGGTGAAGGACAAAGCCCAGAAAATTGTGGACGAAATTGACAGTGAAAAAGTCATCGCGGAGACCAAGCTGGAGGCGGCCAAGCCCGCCCTGGAGGAGGCAGAAGCCGCCCTGAACGTGAGCAGAGCTGGCCCAGCCCACGCCGCGCTTCCCTGGGTGACCTTAGCTGGAACCGTGTCCTGGGCAATCGAGTTGGACTGTTAATGGGATTTTTAACCTCTAAGTCTGGAAACACGTGTTCCCATTGATTCTTCAGTCCTCACTTCTTCTGTAACCTACTGTTTTTATCTCATAAACCAAACTTTCCGAGAATTAGAGACGGTGTCGGAGAGTCAGGGCCCACAGCACACTTGGAGGGTTCCGGTTCCCTAGAGCACCCTCTCTGTGGCCCCTCCGCGTTCTGTGGTGCCCTGTGAACTCCTCGGGGCTCCCACTGCTTGGGATGAGTCCTCACGCAGGCACACTCAGCAGGTGCTCTTAGCACCACGACTTACAGCGTCTGGAGTAGGTTCACTTTTCTTGGGTCTCCATGGGGATTGTAAATCCTGGTTCATCCTTGAAGGATCCAGGTAGCCATTAAAATTTGTGGGAGCCACAGAAAATGCTCAGCAAATGTTATCGTACTGCTGTGATAGCCTGCCCCACCCCCTCATCTACTTCTTAAGCCTTATCTCTTGCCAGCCTGTCACTATTCAGAATCTGATCCAGAAGTACAGAAAGGCCTATGGAAGAATCGTGATCCCTTGCCTTACAGTGTGCTTCTGCTCTGTAGGAATGCTCGTCCCAACCCTCACTGCCTTTCCATTGTCCAGTAGGACCCATTCTTCAGATCCAGGCTCAGACCTTCCTCTTTGCAGAAAGTGTTCAGTTCTTCTGGACTGAACTTTGTGTTCCTGTCCCCTGAGCTTCTATCATGGCATGTCTTCTCTCTGATGGAAATTGTCTTTTCTCTGCCTTCCTCGGGAGATTGTGAACCCCAGATTATTTTTGTCTGTTCCATTTTAAATGGGAGAGTGCTTGTAGTTGGTGAATTAATGGATAAATCTATGATAATCACTTAATAAAATCTTCACAATGGTCAGAACACATTCTCTGCCCCAACTCCCTCTGTGGGTGCTATAGCTAATAACAAGCCAAAGAGCCAGGTCACCAAGCCACGCGAGTCTGGAACACGGTACTCATCACACGGTCTCCTAGTCGTCCTAACCTTAAAGGACAGGCAGTGTCTTCATCTAGTCCTGACTCTCAGACAGAAACTTTGGGACATGTTTCTACCAGCCTGCTGTTGTATCCAGCCTCTCCTGTCCTTACACTCCTCCCCGCTCCGTAGTCAGGGCAGCCTTCAGAATGGAAACTGAAGGCGAGGTTTCTGCTGTTCGGCACTTGGCCTCCCGTCACAATATCCACACATCATGTCAACTCCATTCTCTGACGAAGGGGAGTTATCTAAATGTTGCTTATCAATCAGACCTGTTAGCAGAGGTCTAAGGGGGTGGCATTTTGAATCCTTTTTTGGGGGGCAAATGAGAAAAGGAACGAAAACAAACACCCTAAATTAACAGTGAAAGAGCCACTATGCAGAGATCTTGGAATTCAGATCCTTGAGATAATATCAGAAATTGGGGGGATGAATCTTTTTTTAGGGTTTTCTACCTTCATTATTTAAAAGTATTAGCTTTACATAGGACTGTTAGTATTATGCAACAAAAATATGTTGATTCCTCTTTACAAATACAGACTATCAAACCAAATGATATTGCCACGGTCAGGAAACTTGCAAAACCACCGCATCTGATCATGAGAATCATGGACTGCGTGCTGCTGCTATTTCAGAAGAAAATCGACCCTGTTACGATGGACCCAGAAAAGCCTTGCTGCAAGCCCTCCTGGGGCGAGTCATTAAAGGTAAGAAAGTCCTGGGAGGTGCACCAGGTGTCCCCCACCCAGGACACTGCATAGACGGGACGAGCTGGCAGACAGCAGTTGGTCACTGCACCTCGAAGAGCTCGGTTAGCCGACATGTCATCACCCCAGGGGTAAGCGGGGCTAGATTTTGAAGCTAGATACCTTCCTCTTCTTTTTTGAATTTCAAATTGTGTTTCTTTAAATTTTTAAAAAGTTATCACGGGTGCATTATAGTTGTACATAATAGTGAGTTTATGGATGTCTTCTTGTTATAAAAAGCCATTGTCCCAGAACCAGTAGCGAGCTTGGCACATCCCTGGTCTCACTGCCATGGTTGGTGGTACCCAGACACATTGCTCAACAGGAAACATAGTTTTCTGCTTTACTTTTCACTCTGGTAACCTGAAGACCATTTATTTGCAACTTACCGGTTAGGGTTGACGGTTGCCAGTAGTCTTGATGAGTATGTTCAGAACACATCAACTGTTAGTTCTTTGAAAGACTCCATTTTGGAAGTGCAGACCGTCAGGAAGAGAGCCCTTTCTCCCAGGCCTCACAGGCTGTCACACTGCTTTTCAGCTGATGAGTGCCACGGGATTCCTGTGGAGCCTCCAGCAGTTCCCCAAGGACACTATCAATGAAGAGACTGTTGAGTTACTGCAGCCCTATTTTAATATGGAGGACTACACTTTTGAAAGTGCCAAGAAAGTCTGCGGGAACGTGGCTGGCCTGCTGTCTTGGACTCTTGCTATGGCGACATTTTATGGCATCAACAGGGAAGTGTTGCCCCTGAAGGTAAATGTCCCTCTTTCTCCCAGTTAATCAGTGCTTAATAAAGTCAACCATTGGGCTAACTGCTACAGGCAGACAAAGCATAATTTAGAATGCTATACGTAGATTGTTCCTGTAACTAAATGTTTTTTCTCTTGTGTCCTCACAAAGTTTCCCTTCTTTATCTATAACTGCTACATATTTCTTGGCAATGCAGACAAGAAACCAACACCGATTTGGCAACTTCAACAGGAAAATGAACTTATTGAGAATAATAATCAAACTGTTGTAACCGAAAACTCCCTTTCTTTAAAGTTTAGAGATTAAGCTTCAGGAGTGAGTTCACTTACTGTATTCAAAACAAAACCTACCAAAATTAGGACCAACATCTAGAAATGTATTAAATTTAAAAGATAGAAAGAAAACTTTCTCTGCTGGGCGTGGTGGCGCACGCTTGTAATTCCCGCGCTTGGGAGGCTGAGACAGGAGGATCGCACAGGTTCGAAGCCAGCCTCAGCTACTTAGTGAGGCTCTCAGCAACTTAGACCCTGTTTCCAAATAAAATATAAAATAGGTCTGGGAGTGTAGTGCAGAGGTAGAAAGCCCCTGGGTTCCACCCCTAGTACCACACACACACACACACACACACACACACACACGAAAGAAAAAGAAAGGAAGAACAAAAGGAAGGAAGGAAGGAAGGAAGAAAGAAAACTTTCTATACAAGCTAAGAAGCAAAGAGTCAAACAAAAATTAAAAGGGTGCTTACAAAAGAAAAGAGATGAGGATGTCACAGACATGCTGCAATACTAAATGCTAGAAGGGAAAGGCAAAACATGAGCAGAGGCTTGAGGAGGAAGCTGCTGTGCTCCAGTAACTCAGTGAAAGGCAAAGCTACTTTCCTTGTATGAGGAAATGAAAAGACAGTCCACACGCATGCATGCAAGCACGCATGCACGCACCACGCCACGTACACCTGGCCAGGCTCTCCTTCACGTCTGAGGAAACAGAAAGGCTTTCTTAGGAAAGCAAGGAGTCATAAAAGACGCCACCCAGGTATGCAGAACCCCCAATCTCCAACTCCAGCCCTGTACCCCGACAAAGCTCAAATAATGGAAGGTGATTGTTCTGTAGAACAGAAAATGGTAGGTGAGTGCACAGGATTCCTGCTGTTCATAATAAGCCTTTAGCAGCCTCTTTGAACTCTGTGCATAGATAACTTTGAGAAAAATAGAAAATAAATTTAAAATGAGAACATTTTAACAAAGGGAAATAATGGGAAAAAATTGGGGAGGGCTATTAGTGCTGGAATCTGAGGGCATTCTAACTCTGATCTATGTCCCCCAGCCCCTTTTTATTTTTTGTTTTGAAACAGCTTCTTGCTAGGTTGCTGAAGTCAAACCTGTGATCCTCCTGTCTCAGACTCCCAAGTGCTGGGTTTACCACTGTGCACGACCCCGCATAGCTAAAATAGTACTATTAATGTAGAATTCAAGGGGAAAATCAGGCCCATGAAGGCAGTTGGTTTTTTTATTGATAAAAATTATGATCCGTGCTGGGTACGGTGGCGAACGCTTGTAATCCCTGCGCTTGGGAGGTGGAGACAGGAGGATCGCATCGCATAGGTTCAAAGCCAGCCGCGCTGGCTTAAGAGACCCTGTTTCCAAATAAAAGTATAAAAATGGATCTGGGAGTGTAGCCCAGAGATATAAGGGTTTCCAGGATCCCCAGTACCACCAAAACAAACAAAAAAAAATTACGATCCACAAGGAAGACAATTATAGTAATGATTTATGAAAGAAATATAGCAGCATCAATTGACATAAAGCATACTCTGTTAGTATCTCAAGGGTGAATTAACAAAAATAATATGGTAACCCGAGATTGTGGCACACACTGTCAATCTACAGTGGCCCATAGGCACAGGGCTGGTTCCTAGGTACACATGCTGGGCCACAGAAGTGTCTAGGAGGGCCCTGACTTGTTCTATTGTTCTGCTGTTGCCCTCTTAAAATTCTGAATAATCCTTTAACACAACACTCCACATTTTTATTTTGCACTGGTCCTTGAAAATCATGAAGCCAGTCATAAGTAGTCATAAATCAATAGCTACATAGAAATTTCATATAATATTATATTGAGGCTGAATAAATTGTACTGAACTTTCTTTAATATAAACAAATAATATGAAATTCTGGTGTCCAAGAAACATTGACAAAAAGTGATCATATTCAAGAACACCTTGATTAAATTCCTCAAAACAAGAAATTCCTGGGGCCTCACTCTCTGATTATAAGCAATGAAATTAGAAAGTTTGTGTTTAAAAGGCCAGTCGCTTCTATTTAGGAAGGATGGAGACAAGCTCGTTGGCCCAGCTGCTGTGGTGTGGTGGGCGTGATGCATTCCCAGCCTGTGAATGAATAAAAGAAATTACACATTCTGTGCAAAAACTAAAGTCATGCTCACAAGCACATATATACAAAAAACTCAGAGCAGAAAAGTGAATAAAATAACGTTTAAATTATAGACTAGAAAAACAGTGGAATTAATGACAAATCTAAGAACTGGTGCTTTGCAAAATTAAATTGTAAAGAGATATGTTCTGAAATGGGGAGGAAAGCGCCAAGAGCACGTGCATGTATGTCATTGTTCCATTATAATGGAAGCTATACTGCACCAATAAAAGCTCACAAAAAAAGAGATATGTCCCTGGAAAATCTAATCAAGAAGAAGAAGAAAAAAACCCACCACAACCAATGAACGTGGAAAGATGAATGCATAGAATTATAGATTCATAGGTTTAAAAAATCAAAGAGAAAACTTTATGTAGTCATATGTAAATACATTAAACAGTTTAAATGAAGGTTAGATTGGGAAAAAGGCTAAAATCAAATGTTGAGAAAGAAAAATATACAGTTATCAAAGAACTTCTACTCCAGAAAGCTCTGGGCCTACATCACTGATTTTTTTTTCTTTTTGGTGGTACTGGTGTTCCTGGAAGCCCTTCTACCTCTGGACTACACTCCCAGACCTATTTTATACTTTTTATTTAGAAACAGGGTCTCCTAAGCCAGAGCGGCTGGCTTCGAACCTGCGCCATCCTCCTGTCTCCGCCTCCCAAGCGCGGGGATTACAAGCGTGCGCCACATGCCTGGCTGATTTTTTTTTTTAATAAAATGCACAGCATACACCATTATATACTATTTCTACCATGCAAATTCAATGGACTTAAATAACCTCAAGAGCATAGTCATTTATTAAAATATCAGTTTTAACAGATACCATGCTGTAGGACTTAGAAAAAGATAAAAAAAAAAACTACCGTGATAGTAATTTCATTCAAAACATCTTTACCCCCCCAATCTAAAATGTTCACATATCCAATAGTATTTATCACAACATATTTGTAAGAATTAAAAATGGAAGGGAAGGAATATATAAAAGTAGCAAAAATTTTAAGTAAATAATAATACATCTAGATTGTGGGATATGGCTTAGCCTTATCTCTAATGTTTATGAAAAAATTGCTTAAGGATATGAGAAAATGATTTTACCAGATTATGTGAACATCGAAACACTACTTACCGAATCTTAATGCTCACAGCTTCCCTCTGAGTAAAATCAGGGGCTGTTTTGGTTCTTCCTTACAGTGTTGTATTTTACATGTTTTTTACATCAAGCATTAATTATTAAAAGGAAAAACTTGATGAAATACAACCAAGACCCTGTGCTTCCCCGGCGATAAACCAGGAGACACGTGATCTCCATAGTGCCAGCCACTGTGAAGGTCATGCGATTCTTGCCAACACTTAGCATAAACACCACGAGTGTTGCATAGAGCAAGCTCAGCTCTGCGCCACCTGCCTTCTTCCTTTCCAGGCGAACCTGGCCAAGCAGGAGGGCCGCCTCGCCGTGGCCAATGCTGAGCTGGGGAAGGCGCAGGCGCTGCTGGACGAGAAGCAAGCTGAGCTCGACAAAGTACAAGCAAAATTTGACGCGGCGATGAATGAGAAAATGGTGAGACGAAGGACGGGAAGGAGCAGAGCTTGCTGCACAAGTGTGCGTGCGTTCAGAAGCTAGGCCAGTGTGCACCGTGAACGGTCTCCCGCAGTGCCTGCAGCTCCGTCTGCCTGTGGGTCCTTGGCACTCAAACTCCTCCTCTGTGTTTTCATCACCGTGTTTCTGTAAGCTGTGATGTCGTGTAGAGAATACTGATTTTAAAGTTGGAAAACTGGATCTGAGATCCCACCCATGGGCACGTCAGGTGTGCAGCTGGGGCCAGCTGACTGTGCTTTATCTGTCCAGCGGGGACCCGGGGACCCGACACAAGCTGTTGAGAGCAGCCAGGAGCTGTGCTCTAGGGACAAGGAGGTGACAGGGTCAGGCGGGGCCTTGATTTCCAGGGTTTGCTGATTTCTGTGCTGATTGCTCTCCCCACCGTCTGGGTTAAACTGTGGGTGTGGCCTGGCGGGTGTGAATTGGGGAAAACACACCACAACGCGATTTTTACTCCTTCCACCATGTAGATACAGTAGACTTAAGTAGCCTCAAGAGCTCAGTATTTAAATGTTAATAATTAGAAAGGGATGAGGGTTTTATGCCTTTGCTTTTAATATAATTCTTTAATTGTATATGTGTATGTGTGCGTGTATATGTTTGTGGTACTGGGGATGGAACCCATTCTACCTCTGAGCTACACCCCCAGCCCAATTTTTATTCTTTTATTTTGAAACAGGGTCTCACTAACTTGCAGAGGACCTAAGTAGCTGAGGCTGGCTGTGAACCTGCAATCCTCCTGTCTCAGCCCCCCAAGTACTGAGATTGCAAGCTAGTGTGTGCAGCCATGCTCAGCTATTTTCAAGTGTTTATCATTTAACTTTTAATATGGCTACATTTATCACCAGCTCTCAAATATTCTGAAAACCGAACAGCTGTCTTTTATGAGCTGGTTCGAGCTGCCTATAGCTTGAACTGTGTGAGGTTTTTCTGTGAGAAATACTTTGTAAAGTGCAAAGAATTTAGGATTATTATTAATTCCAAGAATTTAAGATGTATGTTTTACTGATTTGATTCTTAGAATAATTTTTAAATTTAACCTGTATGATTTGAATTCTCTCTTACAAAATCGCTTTTCTTAAAATCCCTAAGGTAAAATCACCATGTCATGAATGAATTATCAGTTCAATTACCAGAGTATTATTTATTTTGAAAAGTAGGAAATTCTTCCATGTAGTTACATGTGTGAATATGATGGGTGTTCGAGCGAGCACTTGAAGTTTTCTGAGACATTTTGCCCTTACTGTTGGGGTGAAGACCCATTCTTCAGCTCAGGAACCCAGGATCAGCGGGGTCCTTGTCTAATGTGACAGAAAACAGTTTTAGCATGTGCCAGTCAGAGATATACAGGTCAATTTAGGAAGTAGGACATATATATTCAAGGGAGAATGCTGGCCACCTCAAGGGGAGTGCGGGGCTCTTCTCTTACAGGGGGTTTCGTGAGGGGTGGGCTAGAGGAGGGAAGTGAGAGTGATCTCAGCCCAGGAGTCTCCGAGGCAGCTCATGGTGGTCTGGTGATCTAGTGAGCTTTAGGAAGGATTGTCTCGGTCCAGTAGTCCTGAGGCGGTTTATGGTGATCCAGTGGTTTGGTCCACCTTAGTGGCCTCAGAGTGATTGAGGTCTCTATTATTTGACTGCCAGATAAGCTAGAGACTCATTTCTAGAGTTCTCAAAATACTGTATCTGTGCCATTAAAAGTTCACAGGGCAGTTGTAGTCTCTTTCAGTTAACTCTGGGATGTACAGATCTCCCAGAAATTTTGGAGAGAAAGGCCTGGGAAAGAGAACTGATTTGGGGAGTGGAGGCTGAAGAATTTCAGCTCCACGTTCTTTTATTAAAGTTGCGCTTTACTTTTTGCTTCTGTCCCTGTCCATCTCCTTATCTATTTATTTCTTGTATCCTGCCTCACTACTACGAATGCAGGATCTGCTCAACGATGCCGACATGTGCCGGAAGAAGATGCAGGCGGCGTCCACGCTCATCGACGGGCTGAGCGGGGAGAAAGTCCGATGGACCCAGCAGAGCCGAGAGTTCAAAGCTCAGATCAACAGGTCTGGATTGCAGCCTTGGCCTCGTGGCCCTCCTTAGCCGGTCCCTCCAGACCCACAGCTTTGCGATGTTAGAGGACACCAAGTCCATTTCTGTGGCGAAGCATTTCCTCCTCGGTCCCACCTGTCCCTCTGAATCCCCGCGTTTAACAAAGTGCTTCTGCTGGCAAAGAAGACCCGGCGAGGTGTTTTTCAACTCAGCTGTGGTTCTGCAGCGCGGGCTTCTGGAATCGAGGGTGCCTTTGACGTTGTTTGGACTTTCCACAACAGTCCGATCACTCGGTCTAGTTCTTGGTGCCTCAGTGGTTATTTGTTTTGTTTTGTCCTTTTGCGGTGGGTCGCACGTAAGGGTTTCTTGTGCTGATGTCTACTGGGTTCCTCAGAAAACTCAGAAAGGTGAACGAGAAGGGAGTAGGGAAATGGACGAAGGAACGTTCATTCCACAGCAGGCTGGCTGTGGGCAGGACCGGGGCGTAGGGTGAGGCACCTGTTGCTGCAGCAGGGAGTCTGCTTTCTTGCCCCCAGACCCACCCTAAATGTGGCCCATCTTACCCCTTTTGGGTCTTGGGCTCCCTTACCGCGTGGTCTCTGTGTGCCTAGCTAGGGTAAAGAAGGGTTCACCTGGTAACTAAACCAAACTGCGGTGTGTCCTTCCCAACTGCGAAATGGCGGAGCTGGAGATGCGTCGGGCCACTCATGGTGGGGAGGGGTCTCGTGTGTTTTCTCCTGACAGGCTTGTAGGGGACATTCTGCTGTGCACTGGCTTCCTCTCCTACCTTGGTCCTTTCAATCAGATATTCAGGAACTATTTGCTTAAAGATCAGTGGGAAATCGAGTTGAGAGCCCGGAAAATTCCTTTCACGGAAAACCTGAATCTTATTTCAATGTTGGTGGATCCCCCAACTGTAAGTCCTACTTCCTGCAAAATATTTGAATTTTGCCATCTATTTCTTACTAAGACAGGAAGGTCCACCTAATTAATACTTTTTCTTCTTAATTTTCAAAGATTGCTTTGAAAATGCTTAAAAGTAAAAAAAAAATTATTTGTTCTCTCTCTTTCTGTGTGTGTGTGTGTGAGAGAGAGAGAGAGAGAGAGAGAGAGAGAGAGAGAGAGAGAGAGGAGAGATATTAGAGATGAAACCCAGGAGTGCTCTGCCTCTCAGCTACACTCTCAGCCCTATTTCGCTTTCTGTTTTGAAAGAGGGCTTTGCTAAGTTGCTAAGAATTTCCCTAGCCACAACCCTGCAGCCTCCTGTGTCATCCTCCCAAGTACTGGGAATACTGGTGCGCAGCACTGTACCCAACTAGGAATTCCACATTTGCAGAAGCTCGCCTTCAGACCAAGCAGGTGGCACTGCTGTGGGGGTTACAGGCTTGCCAGCGCCGAGCTTCCTTGGGACTCCTCGCTGTTCACAGCACGCCCGTGAAGCCGCACGGTCTCCCACACATGCCAGGCAGACGCAGGCAGTGGCCTGGGCCGCAGGTGCTGGTAGGGACTCTCCATCGCTCAGTCTCCTACTTGCAGCCGTGTGGCACCGTGGCATTTCCTGGCACCACTGAGTGAGCGCGCCCTCCTGCGCTGCCCCTGCTCGCTGGCTTTTGATGCCTCTGTCACTTTCCAGGATAACCCACGGAGCTCCTGTAACAGACGCCCTCCAGGCAGTTGGTATTCAGGAGTTGCATTTTTGATTTGCAAATATGCTCTCCAAGCCTCCAAGCCAGGCGTGGTGGCGCACGCTTGTAATCCTAGCGTTTGGGAGGCTGAGACAGGAGGATTGCGGTTCACGGACAGCCTCAGCTACTACATAGGCCCTTTGCAACTCAGTGAGACCCTGTTTCAAAATAAAACAATAAAAAATAGGGCTGGGGCTGTAGTTTGGAGGTAGAATTTCCCCTGGGTTTTATCCCCAGTACCACACACACACACAGACAGACACACACACACACACACACACACACAGACAGACACACACACACAGACACACAGACACACACACACACACATACACACACAAATATATATATTGTTCTCAAATATGCTTCTTTAGGGATTCAAGACTATTAATTTCATATGACCACTATCTAAAAGTTAAAAAGAATCTTGAATACAATTTGAACTCATCCTTATGGCAAATAGATTATGTGATGGAGATGCATTGGGCACTGGTAAAGCAAGGCAGGCCAGGAGAGGGGTTTTTATTGTTATTAATTATGGCCGCTGGAGGTCCTGAGATAATTTAATGAGGATGGAGGCTGGTTGGTTTTCTGGGTCTCTCCTGATTTTATTGATCATGTGGAGAGACTGTCAACCTTCTTTAAATTTGGAGAAGGATATATTCACAAACATATCACTGATGAGCACAGCTCGGTGGTATGTACCTGTAATTCCAGGACTTGGGAGGCTGAGACAGGAGGATCACAGGTTTGAGGCCAGCCTCCACAACTTAGACCCCATGTGGTCAGGACAAAAGGGCGGGAAGAAGCATCAGCGCCTCTTAGGTGTGCTTTCTTTCTCGGCATCGAATGACAACCATTATCTCCTCTGACTCCACATCAGCCGTACGGTGCAGGCAATTTACAGTGTCCCCCCCAGTACAAAAATGCAGCATAAAAGGATAACCCTAATCCTGGACATTGCGGGAAATTCATTAGATTATAAATGTGTTTTAAGTTATTATTATTAGATTCACACTCTTGCCAATTTTTTCCAAAATAGCAGTTGCATAGTCTCAAGGGGGGGAAAAATGAACAAATAATAATAATAAAAAAAAAAACGTATGCTCTGGAACTTGGAATTCCTAATGAAAGCATCCTGCTGTCCTCTGGCTGACCGCACGTTTGCTGTCGCTTAGATCGGCGAGTGGGGACTGCAGGGACTTCCGGGAGATGACCTCTCAATCCAGAATGGCATCATTGTGACAAAGGCCACCAGATACCCCCTCCTCATAGATCCACAAACCCAAGGCAAAACCTGGATTAAATCAAAGGAAAAAGAAAATGACTTGCAGGTATGTGGCACTGGATGCATGGGAAATCACAAAATTTTCCCAGAATTTCAGTGGAATCTGCTAGTCACCAAGTTGCCATCTGTGTTAGTCGAAGTTTTCAGTTAATGTAACCAGCACCTGAGTAACCGTTATCTTTGAAAGAAATAAGGTTTTCCAGGCGTGGTGGCACAGGCCTATAACTGCAGTATTTGGGGCTGATACAGGAGGAGTGCAGGTTCACGGGCAGCCTCAGAAACTTAGTGAAACCCTGTTTCAAATTAAAAAATAAAATAGGGTCAGTGGTGTAGCTTGGAGGTTCAATCCTTAGTACCAAAAAGGGAAAGATAAGGCTTATTTTGGCTTACAGTTTGGAAGGCATCAGTCCATGATGGGTGGGCTTTGCTGCCCTTGTACCTGTGGTGGGAGACCACCGTGCACTGGCAGCACACAGCACAACCTTCACCTCACGGGGATGTTAAGGAGGGGAGCGAGAAGGGCTGGACCCCTCCTCTCCCTTCAGGGCGGGCCCCAGTGACTGGAAGACCGGCCGGCAGCTCCATCTTGAACAGCGTCTCCCTCCTCCCGTGTCCCCAAGCTGGGGACTCACCCTGTGGCACCCAGGCCTCTGAGGGACACCGCAGATTCTTAACGCAGCAGCTTTTCTCTGATAAGGGTCTGCTAGTTTACACGCCAGAGCTTGGGACAGCACTGTGGGTAGCGGCTCCGGCCTCCTCTCCTTTCTCATCCTCTCTCACCTGTCTCCCTCTCTCTGTTCATCCCTGGCTCTGTTGTCTTGTCAATTGAGCTTTCGTTCTGGCTGTTGGGCTTGGGCTTATAAGAAAGCGGCGAAAGCAGTGATCCCTGGACTTGCGGCCACTGCTGCGGCCCTAGCTCAGACACTTGGAACGGCAGAGCAGAGCAGACCAGGATCCAGCATGGGCTCTGCAGTCTCATGTAGCTGGTTTTAAGTGATGTAGGCAAGGGCAGGATCCTGACATTCTGGACTCTCCTGGAGACGTTGTTACCATCGGTTTAGCTACTGATAGGAACAATTCAGTGTTTCCTGGATAGTGTCTCCAGAATTCTAAGCCCCCTGCCTCTGTATATTTTTCCTAAGTTATTTTTACTAATCAGAATGTCTTTCCCCACCCTACTGGCCACCCCACTTGTGGCCCCAGTAAGCATCTTAAATCTTCCTCAAGTCTACACCCAGCACGGCCTTCATCAGACCCTGTGTCCTGAGCTTCGTAGAGCCTGTCTCAGATTCTCCCTGTGTCTTGTTAGTACTTCTGCTGTGGACTTAGCACCTTCTTCAGTTATCTTGCTCTGCCCATCTGTGTTTTTTATTTCTTCTATACCAAATACTTCTTGCTAACCAGGTTAATGGTTTTATCCATCTTTGCACTGTCTGCACAACTCATTTATTTATTTACTTTATTTATTTATTTTGGTACTTGAGATAGAATCCGGGGCATTCTACCTCCGAGCTACACCTCACAGCCCTATTTATTTTTTTTTTATCTCGAAACAGGGTCTCGCTAAGTTGCTGAGGCTGGCCTGGAACCAGCAAGTGGTCCGCCTCAGCCTCCCAAGTCCTGGGATGACAGGCCACTGTGCCCAATAGTTATTGAGTTTAAGTGAGTCAATCAAAAAGTGTCATCGTTCTAGGAGAAATCATGTGTCTGTCTTGATAAATGTAGAAGGAGCACTCGGTAAAATTCAGTACCCATTTGTGATTTAAAAGCTAGCTGCTAGTGAACCAGGAATTGCAGGGAGAGTCTCCAGTCAGAAGAAGAGTCTCCACAAAAGCCTGTAACAAGCATCACTGAATGGTGAGATATCGAAAGGCTTCCTCCTGAGCGCAGGGCTTCCCAGGCAAGCGGAGAGGGCCTCGGACCTGGGAGCATAGTAAGATGCGCCCCTCGTGGGCACTGCCCCCCTGCAACAGCGCATTCCTCTAGGTTCCTAAGAATCCTAGTGAACAAGGAGGCGTACTTGGAGGGGCCGAGTTAAGGAAAACGGTGTCCACTTCCTCAGAGCTCCTTGGGGGCCACGTTCCCAGAGGCCTGTGCATGTGGGTACAGCAGAGCACCCCAGCTCCCACGCGGCTCCCTAGATCCAGCTGAGCTGTCGCTGTCCCTGGCCCGTTCCCAGCTTCCCTAGCAGCTGAGCTCCCCACTTGGCGGACTCATAACCTTGCCTGGACAGACGTCCTTAGCTCCGAGGGGCCCTGTGCCCCGGGCTGTGGATGGCCCTGTCTTCTCTGGCCAGAGATCTGGCTTTCTCTCTCAGCACTAAATCCATCAGTAGCCTTCATTCAGGTTCTTCTTCTTCTTCTTCTTCTTCTTCTTCTTCTTCTTCTTCTTCTTCTTCTTCTTCTTCTTCTTCTTTTTCAGTAGGGGATGGAACCCAGGGACATTCTACCTCCAAGCTACACCCCCAGCCCTAGTTTTTTATTCTTTATTTTAAACAGGGTCTCACTGAGTTGCAAAGGGCCTCACTAAGTAGCTGAGGCTGTCCTTGAACTGTGATCCTCCCATCTCAGCCTCGAATGCTAGGATTACAAGCATGTGCTACCACACCCAGCTCATCAGGTCCTTCTTGATGCAGCCCGGTGCCTTAAACCTTCTTGTGAAGTAACAGAAATGTGCCTGGGGCACTTACTTAGTTTCAAAACCATCTACTGCTGGGATGTAATTAGATCAAACTGTATTCTCCTTCTTCAGAAAACACTAATTTCTGAGTGTGTGGATGTATGCACGCCCAAACAGAAATAAAAAACAGAGCATGGTGTGTGTCCAAGACTGTCTGCTACCTCGTCGTCTTGGGCTCCTGGAGGTGCTGCTCTGACTAATGGAAAGAGCGTATCCACCAAAGGTCCCTGTCAGTTCACTGTAGGCGACGCAGGCTCTGGGAGTGCTCGCACATGCTGCTTCTCCACAAGAAAATCAAGTGAATTAAATTTGAAGCTGTGACTCCAAGAAGTTATTTCAAGTTTGTAAAGATACTGAAAATAGTTAAAGATAATCTTAAATCGAGAGAACAGGATAAAAGTGAATTTAGTTTTAGTGGGACCTTATCCTATTCTGCTTAATAACTTAGCTAAAGCCGTGTGTGTGTGTGTGTGTGTGTGTGTGTGTGTGTGTGTGTGTAAGATTTACCTTATCAACATGTAGCAAAGCCTTTATGGCACAGACTTTGTCTAAAGAAAACTCTCAATCCCAGAAAACAATTTCCTTCACTCCACACCCGGCCATATCACCCATCTATCCATTCTCCCCCCCACCCCCGTTTTTTTTTTTGTTTTTTTTTTTTATAAAAACAGGACAGAAAGTGGGCTTTCTTGATTGTTCACAGCAGCTGGTGTATATTGATTCAGTTGGTCTATGTCAATTCTTTTCTGATCACTCACTGTCCCAGTAGATCTTTCTTGTGTCCTGAGGATTGCAGCCCAGAGAGTTAAGATGAGCTGTGGGGGAAAGGGATCCCAGGAGACATGAGTTCAAGCCAATTGGCTATGCAGATATTAATATGTATCTGTTTTCACTAATATACCAACATTGATCTTGAAACGTGAAATCCTGTGAGATAATCAGAGCTCCGATTAAAAAACAACATAAAGACAAAGTGAATATATAGCCTGATAGGTTGACTTTATGGAAGTATCATGTTCTTCCCTGTACCACCAAAGACAGAACACATAGGTAGACCTGGGCTTGCCAGTCTTCTTTTCTGACATTCTTACATGTATTTTTTATCACTTATTTCAGAGGGGTCCTGCGAAGAGATATATCATTAATATGCAAGTTATATGCAAGTTACTTTGCTTTCCTGAGGGTCTATAGCTGTATAAGTTGAAAGGGATCAATTCTTTTTATTAATAAATTTATATTGGTGCATTGTAGTCATACATCTTAAGGGGGTAAAAAACTTGTGAAGACATACATGCACACATCACCCAATCAGCCCCTACCCAACCTCTAGCCCTTCCCTCCCCCTCCCTCCTTCCCATGCTTGGCTTCCTGATTGACTTTGATATGTTTAAGTACATCATGTGCTTTAAAGAGTTTCCCTCTTCCCCCCTTCAATTCCCTCGGATAGGTCACTTTAATTGCTCCTCCAAAGAATCCCTTTGTCATCTAGAGTTCTTCCTGTTACCCATTTCTCCCTAGTTTTCGCACATTAGGAAAAGCATCTGATTTCTTATTTTTTGTGACGTTTCACTGTAAATGCCATAATTTTGTTCTCCCTTATGGCTGGACATAATTCCATCATGTACACATCCCATAGTTTTGAAATCCACTCATCTGTTGAAGGACGTCTTGGCTGTTCCCACAGTTCGGCAATGGTGATCTGTGCATCTATGAACATGGTTGCTCACGCATTAGTTTGGTGTTTTGGTTTTCATTCTTTTTGGTAAATACCCAGAGGTGGCATTGCTGGATCATGTGGTAAGTTCATTTTCCTTCTTCCGAGGATCTTCCATCTGTTTTTCAGAGTGGTTGCACCAACTCGCAATCCCACCAACAATGTATCAGAGCTTCTATTTCTCCACATCCTATCAAGTACAGTTTCTTTCTTCCTTGGAAGTCCTCCTTTTAATTTCCACTCTTATTCCCACTTACTGAAATCTTGAAAGCCAGAAGGTGAGTAACTTTGACAAGATGATCCACTCACAACCAATTTTCTAAAAAGAGGTCACTTGGATCTGGGAATCTGCTGAGAGATGGGGTGAGGCGGCGGCAGCTTCTAGCGCTTCCAGGTCACACGGTTGCAGGGACCCGCTGGCCCTTTGCTGTGCAGCAGGCCCTGGTCCCAGCCCTGCGGTGCGACAGGCTCCAGGCCTGGCCTCGCAGGCTCCAGACCCAGCCTCGCTGTGCAGCAGGCTCCAGGCCCGGCCTGAAAGAGATCAATCCTCTTGTTTATTTATCTTTTTGCGGGTCTAGGGATGGAGATCAATTCTTGACTGCTTCTCTTCTGCTGATCAGGAGTGAGCTCTGACTGCATGTGGGGACGTCACCCCATCCCCTTTTCACCAGAGAGGCCCTGCCCACATGCAGAGCTTCAACAAAGTCATGACTCACCAAGTTTAGAAAATGGATTTTTGTTTGTTCCTTTTATTTTTAATGAGTATGCTTCTCACGCTGCCCTTAAAAATGTCCGGTCATCTGTCCCCCAGACCGTTGGTTCCCACTCGGGAGAGGGCGCACTCTTTGTAACGTGTACTAAGGAGTGCTTTCTGTCCAGGTGACATCTCTGAACCATAAGTATTTCCGCACACACCTGGAGGACAGCCTTTCCCTGGGCCGGCCCCTGCTCATCGAGGACATTCGCGAAGAGCTGGATCCAGCCTTGGATAACGTATTGGAAAAGAATTTCATTAAATCAGGCACCACTTTCAAGGTGAGCATCTATGGAAGGGAAGGACAGTGGCGACACCTACTCACCTTCTTGAGCACAGCAAGGGAAGCAGCTTCGTTCAGGGATAGTATTTGGCACACTGGAAAAATTGTTTCCAAACTGGTATCCAGTGTTTCTGTTTGTTTATTTTTAGGCATTGGAGGATTGTTTTATTCTTATTCTGCTTCACAGTGATACATGTTGCTTTGTTTTTCTTTGATTTTTGGTTGACAATAACTGTATATACTTATGGGGTACAATGTGTTGTACTTTTTTTTTCTTTTTGGTACTGGGGATTGAACCAGGGGGCATTCTGCCTCTGAGCTATGCCCCTAGCCCTTCTCATTTTTATTTTGAAAGAGGATTTCACTAAGGAGCTGAGGGTCTAGCTGCATAGCCAAGGCTAGCCTGTAACCTGTGATCCTCCTATACCAGCCTCCTGAGAAATGGAATTATAGGCATGTGCCACCACACCCAGCTGTATTATACATGTTAAAAGAGTAGAGTCTTTAAAAATTAAATTTGTATATTTTTTCAGTACTGGGGATTGAACCCAGGGCATTCTACCCACTAAGCTACACCCCAGCCCTATGTTTTATTTTGAAACCGTCTCACTAAGTAGCTGAGGCTGTCAGAGAACCTGCGATCCTCCTGCCTTGGCCTCCCAAGTCCTGGATTCCAAGCATGCCACTACACCTGGCTTAAATTTGCTTGTTAATTGATACATAAAATCAAAATTGCACAGATTGTTGATCATCATGTTTTGTTTTTGTAGTATTTTAAAATGCAGAAGAGAGCCTCTTAGAGTAGCCACTTAGCTGAAACTAGGTAACAGAGAAAGGAAGCACATTGTCTGGTCTTAATTTTCTGAAAGCGACTCTGAGAAAATTGGTTTTGCAAACCATATACATATTTTTACAAGATAATCTGGGTTTCCTCACTGGAGAAAATAGTATAAAGTCCGTAGACACTGCTTTGCTCATTTCTCCCTTCATTGACCCTCACTCTCACTCATCGACATTGCTGGAGCTAAGGGACACTCCTCCCGACTGTTGATGGTAACACGAATTGTTTTCAGCAAGTGTTTCCTGTTTAATTGGTATCATTCTCTACCTTTAGGGCTTTTGTTCTTAATGGATGATAGTGTTTCTGACTGAATTCTTTTCATTTTGGACTTCTTATTTTCCTCAATGAGCAAATCCTAAAGAATGAAACTTCTTCTTTAAAAAAAGATTCATTTAGAAAATCTTTCTTTATAATGTGAATTTGTTTAAATGCCATGTTTAAAAATGCATTAAGCAAAGATTTATGGAGCATCTAATATATGTAAACCTGCAAGAGTTCATGGGGAATATGTATAAAACTCAGTGTACTGAACAATTAGCATCATTCTCCTATGAAATTAAGAAGTAGAATTGATCTTTTTCAGGTAAAGAGGCTAAGAACAAACTTTTAGGGATTCATTTGGCTAACTGTGGGTCCATCTACAATTTTGACTATATTTAAAAATATTTGACAGATAAAGATTATATACTCAAAGTGTACAATGTGCCAGGTGCGATGGCACATGCCTGCAATCCCCGTATTTGGGAGGCTGAGATAGGAGGATTGCACATTCAAGGCCAGTTTCAGCAACTTAATGAGACCCTCAACAACTTAGCAAGACCCTGTTTCCAAATATAAAATAAAAAAGGGCTGGGAGTGTAGCTCAGAGGTAGGATGCACCTGGATTCAATCCCTAGTACCAAAAACAAAGCAAAGAGAAAAAAAACTAGAAATACCAAAGTGAACAATGTGATGTTCGGAAATACATTGTGCAGTGATTGCCACAATGAAATTAACACGTCCACCACTGGCCATGCTGTTCCCTGAATATCAGGAAGCTGTTCATCTTACAGACGGAAGTTTGTGTCCCTTAATCAAGAGCCCCTTCTCCCTTCCCCCACCTCAGCCCCAGGAAACCACTCCGGATTCCCTGCTTCTTAGAGTTGGACTTTTTTTTAGGTTCCATGTGTAAGTGAGATCATACAGTAACATGCCAAAGGAGGTTCTAGAATCTCCATTCCTGGCAGTCTTTTGAAAGACCCTAGATTCAGCCAAGCGTGGTGGTGCACGCTTTTAATCCCAGTGCTTGGGATGCTGAGACAGGAGGATTGTGCAGGTTCGAAGCCAGTCTCAGCTACTTAGTGAGGTTCTCAGCAAGTTAGTGATACCCTGTTGCCAAATAAAGTGTAAAATAGGTCTGGGAGTATAGCCAGAAGGTAGAAAAGCACCTGGGTTCCACCCTCAGTACCATAAAAAATAAAAAAAATAAATAATAAAAGACCCTAGATTCTCCTCTGCAGCATGAAGGTGGGCCCTGGGGAAGCCACGGAGGACTTCCTGAGGTCCTGTCACACGGAAGAGAACGATGAACCAGGACTCAAGCCATTTCAGAGGCTGCCGTTTCCAACTGATGTCGAGATGGCCCAAACCACAGTGGTGTTTAAGATAAATGCCATCTTTCTGGGGGGAAAAGAGCTGTATTTTTTCTTTGAAAATTATGCTAACTCTGTTGTCACATATGCTTGTGATATGACTGCGGAATACAAAAAGAAGTAACACTTCCTGTAAATACAGTCGGGTCCTTAGTAGGAAAGTTTTCCCACCAGGGAAAGATACTGTAACAAGGATATACACAAAGAATTTAAAGTCAAGTCTCAGACACAGCTGCCTTTTCCTTCATTCACCAATTGAGTTGGATAGATTTTCCATTCAGTACGCTTGGTATCATGACTAAAACCATCCAGACGGGGCCACAAATCTAAATTACTTTAAATTGAACAGGTTTTATTTTTTAAGGTTAGTTATTAAAACTTCACAACCTTCTCTCCCAATTCCTTCGGGGGTCGCAGCCCTGGCCTTAGCTAAGTCCTTTCCTGAACTGAGCCTAAACGCCTTTTAATTTTATGCTTAAATCCCCGTAGGTGAAAGTGGGTGATAAGGAGTGTGATGTCATGGATACATTTAAGCTCTATATCACCACAAAGTTGCCCAACCCTGCCTTCACTCCCGAGATCAACGCCAAAACGTCGGTCATCGACTTCACCGTGACCATGAAAGGCCTCGAGAACCAGTTACTACGGAGAGTGATTCTAACGGAGAAACAGGTAAGGGCGCCACCTGGCACCAAACCACAGCAGACGTTTAAAGTGCATCGAGAACTTTCTCAGTATGTGGGGAAGAAAAAAAGCAAGCCAACAGGGCGCGGTGGGCCACATCGATGTCCCAGGACTTTGGAGGCTGAGACGGGAGGATCACAGAGTTTGAGGCCAGCGCACTGCAACCTAGTGAGACCCTGTTTCAAAACATATACTAACAAGGGCTGGGGGTGTAGCTGGGAGGTAGAACATCCCTGGGTTCAATCCCCAGTACTACAGAGGGAGGGAGGAAAAAAGAAAAAGGTAATCAAATCATATTTACCCTTATTAACATAAACATTTATTTTGTAGTTTCTGCCAAGAAATGGTGAAACTCACTTCTGTATACACACACACACACACACACACACACACACACACGCACACACACACACACACATGCACACACACAGAGCACTCTTTCTACTCTTGTCTTTAAGCCTTTGGGTATATGGACTCACAGACCCATAGTTCTATTGATTGTTTTGGGGACCCTGAAAATTTCAATGAAAAGATAATCCTAGAAAAAAAAGTTCCCTATCTCCCTGGATGGCTGCTAACATTGTAGCAGTTTATTTTTTTACTTTTTATTTTATTTATTTATTTTTTACTTTTTTTTTTGATACTGGGAGTTGAACTGAGGTGTTCTACCTCCCAGATATATCCCCAGTCATTTTTTATTCTTTTTATTTTGAAACAGGGTTTCACCAAGTTGCTGAGGCTGACCTCAAACCTACAATCCTCCTGTCTCAGACTCCCAGGCTTATAGGCCTGCGCCATCACACCTGACTAGATTGTAGTAGTTCCAACTATAATGTATTTTGTAGTAGTTCCAAAATATAATGATACAGGGAGCCATACCTTTATTTTAAGTAAACGAAATTTTCACTAAAGCAAAGAAATTCAGTATAACCAAGAGTTATTTATGAAACAAAGTACAACTTAGATTGGAAGATTTGAAGAGACAGAAACAAGATTAAACTAATTTTTAAGATAATGTTTAGATAATGTGAAATGTATGCACAAAATATGTTTGCATATATTAATGATATTTGCATAAAACATGAGAAAGTTTTTATTTGTTTCTATGGCATTTTTTTCAAGATTCAAGAAAAGGGCAAGTTTAGAAATAATAAGATCAGAGGCATAAAATGGAAAGGTGAGATGGAGTGTCAGCAGAGGAGGGAGGCAATGTGTATTATCCATGCTGGCTCTTTCCTGAGTAAAATGATGTCTGAAGTCCTCTGTGGCTCATAGAGGTGGTTCGTTCGGGCAGGCTCTCGCACGGTGGCCAGTCTGGCGGAGTAAACCAGTCATAGTCCCAGATCATCTTAGTGTCCAACACACCTGGGCTCAGGCCCTCCAGACAGGCACTAGTGTCTCTTCCACAGCCAGGCAGAGTGGCTGGCCCTGCCATTCAGAGCTTCTGTGGCCCCCAGAACCCGGGGGTGCCAGCTGTGGAGACAGTGCTCTTGTCTAACCAGCACCGGTGGTCCAATTTGGCCCAGCTCCCCTCAGAGAATGTACTTTCTCAAGGTTCCCAAGGTACCGCGTGCCTGATCTTTTTAGCCCTGAGCTTCCTCTCCAGGAGATGGAGGGAGATGCTCACACCAGCCTGGCTGGAGGACCCAGGACCCAGTTAACCTTCCCCACAAGCCTGCAGTTCTTATTACCCCCATTGGAGATCGGAGAACAGCACCTGACTTTCCACCCTGCCAGGCTTCCGTGACGAGGCTGTAAAACCTAGCAAGCATCCCCGGTGCCATGATGCCTGCTTCTCCACGTGGTGGAGCTAAGTGATTCCCTTTGGTTCTGTGTCCCTGTACCGCCACACAATCAACGAAAACGCTTCGTTAGCTGTTCCCCTCAGTTAACTACAGCTGTGCTAGAGCAGTAGCTGTATAGTCGGAGCTGGAGGACAAGGGCCTGAACCCGTCTCTACCAGGAACTAGCTGTGTGCGCTGAGCTGGGATGCCGTTCCTCTCTCTCTGAGCTCTCGGTTTTCCCAGATGTAAAATAAAGAAGTCAAACTAAATCCAGCACATTCGATGTGACGATCATTTATTGGGTTGAGTCCCTTCCCTGCATAGACTCAAGGTTAAGTGTTGTCAAGAATACAGAAATGAAGAGGGCCCGTGAGGAGGCGCGCCCACCTTTAGACGCAGGCGCCCTGGAGGACAGCGCCGCCGGCAGCAAGGCCGTGCTGCGCGCATACGCTTTGTGCTGAGCTCTGGCTTTGAATTGACTAGTTGGTTTAGGAAGACTTTTGTGCTGAAACTTCTGCAGCATTTCTGAAAGAAGTGTTCTCAAATAAGTAGTTTTAAAACACCTCTTAACAGAATTCTATGGGCAGCACACGATAGGACCAGGGGGGAAGAAACGTTGCTCTAATGGTGTTACTGGGATGATTCAATTTAAGGCTCTTGTTTAGCAAGAGCATCGCATCAGCGTTAAATACACTGGATTTGAATACTGGGCTATGGTCACGTAAGAGAATGTCCTGCTTTATAAGAGGTTTGCTGAGGTGTTTAGGGGCAAAAGTCATAATATCGGTGAGCAGGTCAGCAATAAAAATAATAATAATTTATAACAATAAGGCAAAAACTGTTTAGTGAATCTAGGTGAAGAATGGATGAGAGTTCATTGTACTAGTCTTACAAATGTCTGAAAATTTAAATTTTTTTCTAAAATATAATATCTAAGATACATCATTTGTGTGGGAGAAATGCCTTTCAAACACTCAACCTAACCTTTCTGGTGGAAGGAGAGGCACGTACAGTGCGTGTGAATTTGTACTGGTAACTGTCTGTGCACGTGGGTCCTACGGACCAGTGTCGAATCTGGAGCTCACGTTTAGCCTGGATAGCCCCTGGGCTTCGTGGTTCCCATGCCTTCCTATTTCTACCACTTCCTATTGCAGAAAAAAAGTTAGCATTCCTCACAGTGGCAGTGTGGAAACAGGGCCAAGAGAGGAGGCATCTGGTAATGAACTGGCAGGCAGGTAGCTGGGGTCTGGGGGCAATCACTCCAGCGGGGTTGCCTTTGCACGAGAGCCCACATGTTTCCAGAGTGGGCATAGTTTTAGAAATTACCCGGAGGGGTTGGGGATTTGGCTCAGGGGCAGAGTGCTTGCCTACCACGCGCAAAGCTCTAGGTTCGATCCTTGGCCGTGTAAAATAAAGAAAAAAGAAAAAAAAAATTACTCGGAGAAGCCGGGGATGGTGGCGCATGCTTGTCATCCCAGGACTTGGGAGGCTGAGACAGGAGGATCACAGGTTCACAGCCAGCCTCAGCTACTTACTTAGGCCCTCCACAACTTAGTGAGACCCTGTTTCAAAATAAAGAATAAAAAAATAGGGCTGGGGGTGTAGCTCGGAGGTAGAATGCCTCTGGGTTCAATCCTCAATACCACACACACACACAAAAAAATTACCCAGAGAAACAAAATACAGGTAGAGTGTACTGATGATTGTTGGTGATTTCTTCTGTCATTCAAAAGGCACTTTGGTTTACACCTCTTAAATGAATAACAAACACTAGTATTTTGAATTTGCCACAGTCGTTGGTAATTATATTCTGGTGTCATCTCTTTTTTCTCTTAACAGGAGTTAGAGTCTGAGAGGGTTAAGCTTTTGGAGGACGTTACTTTTAATAAGCGGAAGATGAAGGAGCTGGAAGATAACCTCCTCTACAAACTAAGTGCTACAAAAGGTGTGTGCCGTTAAGAGGCAGCCAGCTAGCGATCCTGCACGAGGGTTTCCTGTTCGCTCTGTAGTGCCCGTGCCGCGGCTGTGAGGGAAAGTGGAGTCGTAGTGCTAACATGAGCCAGGCCCTTCCTCCCGAGATGCTAGTGAAAGACGCAGACTCGGATTTTGTCATTAGCGGCCGAGCGGCTGAGAATAGCAGTTTCCTGGGTGTCCTTGCTCTCTCCTGAGAAAGACGCGGGCTCCGGTGGACCTCGGTAACCCAGAATAGGCTAATTTGCGTGCACAGAGGAAACTCGTGCGCTCGGTCCATTTTCCCAGATTGACTCTGATTGGGCATTGCAATGCAGCTGCTGCGACAGGCTGGGACGCAGGTCACTGGTGAGAGCGGCGTGGCCGCCAAGGGCTCGGCTGGCTCATCTAGAAGTCAAGGATGCAGTCTCCTCTGGGCAGCCACAATCTCCACACCACACCCCAATTAGGATAGACCACTAATGCGATATAGTCAAAGGCGGATTTTATCTAGAGGAAATGAAATCAAACATCATATTGTTCTGTAGTAGGAAAATCTCAGTGACCTAAACACCACCACTGATTAGATCTAATAACGAATACTTCCCAATGTCACTTTCAACAACAAAAACCCTTAGCCGCCCGGACTCTGCCTTTAGGGTAGGCTCAGCAAGAGTCTTTCTAGCAGCTTTTACTACGCCTCTGCTGCAGCAAAGGCCTCTGTCCCCCGGCCCGGTGCCCCCACCATGCTGAGTGTTAGAAGGAGAGCTGACGGTGTCCCCTTGTCTGGGGAGGAGTGTGCAGGGCCGAGACCGCTTTGCTGTAGGGACCTCTGTGACCTCTATGTCCAATGACACATGCCTGCCAGAGTAACTCCGTACTCCCTGCAGCACGCCTACCTTCTAGAACTCCTTCTAGAACTTCCAGCCAGAGCGCTGCTGCTGCAGATGTAGTGACTGTGAATTCAGCACATCCGATGTGTCTTTCCACATTTTAAAACCGAGTTCTTCACTGTAAACATGTGCTATTCTTTTTTAAAAACAATAACGGAGGGAAAAAGTAAAATTAGACAAGTGGGATGGATGAGCTGGAGACACTTTGAGAAAAGCCACCATGATGCTGAGGGGGTGAAAATCCTGTTACGTGGGGAACAGCTACAACCGTGGAGGACATGCTCGCTGTCCGCAGATGTCTGAAGACCTCCCGAATGGGTCTGTAGATTTCCAGGCCCCGGGTGGTGCTGGGCCAGGGCCTCCTGCTGTCTTAAGATTCTGCTCTCTCGGTGCCCTGTGGACACTGACACTGTGGTTTCAGAGTGGCACCTGTTGCTTAGCAAGTACTCTGGTTCACCTTTAGGGTATTCTTGTTTTGCTCCTTAGGGTCCCTGGTGGATGACGAGTCTCTGATCGGCGTCCTCCGAACCACCAAGCAGACAGCGGCGGAGGTAAGCGAGAAGCTGCATGTGGCCGCGGAGACGGAGATCAAGATCAACACTGCCCAGGAGGAGTTCCGGCCTGCCGCCACCCGGGGAAGCATCCTGTACTTCCTCATCACAGAGATGAGCATGGTCAACATCATGTACCAGACCTCGCTGGCACAGTTCCTGAAGCTGTTTGACCAGTCCATGGCCAGGCGAGTCCTCCGCGACTCCAGAGCAGAAACTTAAAAGTTCTTTTTTCGGCATTTCTGTTCTGTCTGAAATTTAGTTTTACCTCTTTGATTTTTAAAATGTACTGCAGATCCGAAAAGTCTCCTCTACCTCAAAAGAGAATCACCAATATCATCGAGTATCTGACCTACGAAGTCTTCACATACTCCGTCAGAGGCCTATACGAGAACCACAAGTTCCTCTTTGTGCTCCTAATGACCTTGAAGATTGATCTTCAGAGAGGGACGGTTAAGCACAAGGAGTTCCAGGCCCTCATTAAAGGTGAGGTGTTTGTAACGTGGATGTGTAAAGGACGTTGTTGCTTTTGATGTGGTCTTTGATATGCTCCAAACCCATGTCCCTGAGACGGTAGGGGAATCGTGTCCTGATGAAAGGGAAGTTCTTCTCGTGTCTCTTTTCTGATCTCCATTAATTTTCCTCTGGTTACTTAAGGCTCGGGTCTGTTCTCACCTTGCGGTTTTCAGTTCTGCACTTATGTTCAGTGTGTTCATTGCTGCCCGGGCTTCGGAGAATCAATCAATTGCCAGAGTGAAAGAAAGTTCTCCAGTGATGAGCTTTCCATAGGAAGAAACACTTCTTCAGCCAGGGAGTTTCATGATTTATAAGACTGTAACAAGGCATACTTGTATTTTGTACCTGAGGTCAGTCCTATCCATTGCATGCCTTGTTATTAAACGGTACAATTAAGAAGATAAAAGAACATTTATTTATTGAGCACGCACCATACAAACCCACCTTGCTAGTGTGGGGGACACAAGGATAAGCCAGGCACTGCTTTAAAAGAAATAATAGCCTCAAAATAGGAATAAAGATAGTTTACAAAATGATTCTTAAGGCAGCATAACCTGTGTTAGAGATAAGTAGAGTGTTCATTCAGAAAGGGGAGAGAGACTGTATGTATTTAGCACAATAAAAGGTTTTCTGAGAAGTCTGCCTCTGCAGCTAAGCCATACGGCTGGGAATTATTTGGTATGTGATAACCATGTTCCAGTCTCTTTCTGTGTGTGTTTTCTCTTTGGATATAGCTTACATTCTACCTCTGAGCTGCACTCCCAGCCCATTTTGGCATTTGTTTTGAAACAGTCTTTCTGAGTTGCTGAAGGTCTTGCTAAGTTGTGGAGGCTGGCCTCTAACCTGTGCTCCTCCTGCTCAGCTCCCAAGTACTGGGATTATAGGCACATACCACCATGCTAGACCCATTTTCTCTCTCTAGATTCCATACATACAGCCGTGGCTTCCTGAGTCTGGCTTAACTCACTCAGCATAATGTTCTCCACTCTGTCCATTTCCCGTGCAAATGACATGACTTTGTTCTTTGTGGCTACATAAAACTCCGTGGTGTATATACACCATACTTTCTTTATTCACATATCTGCTGACGGGCGTCCAAGTTGGTTCCATGGCTGGCATATGGTGTGTGTGTGTGTGTGTGTGTGTGTGTGTGTGTGTGTGTGCGCGCGCGCGCGCACGCGTGCGTGTAGGCATGCAGCATGTTGACTTCCAGGATTGTTAACTGGAGACAGGACTGGGGGTCAGGCGCCTGGGCTGTGGCTTGCAGCCTCCTGTCCCTACAGGTCAGAGGGGACTAGTTGCAGCTCAGAGGACCCAGCTTGTGATGGCAGCGCACAAGTCTGAGGCATCCTACCCCCCCAAGACATAACCCCACCCCATTCCCGTCTCCTCACCAGGCAAACCTGGCCAGACCAGAGCTGTTACCTGGGAGGAGAATGAGCTCTCTAAGGAGGGTTTGTAAGTTAGAGGAGACCGAGGAAGGAAGAGGGCAGGACAGTGGTGGGGAACGCCTCGGGAGGATTAGGTTTGCTTCAGAGAAATAAAGAAGACCACATACCAGGGTTGTGAACTTTTTTAGGTTGATGTGACTTATTACTGTTCTCCTTTTCAGATCAAATCCTACTTTTATGAACAACTTGTGTCGGTAAAGAGTTACCAAATATGGCCCTTAGATCAGAGACATTTTTTTTTTTTGGTGGTACTGGGGGTGGAACCCAGAGACTTTGTACCTCTGGGCTATATACTCCCAGACCTATTTTATATTTTATTTGGAAACAGGGTTTCACTAAGTTGCTGAGAGCCTCACTCAGTAGCTGAGGCTGGCTTCGAACCTGGCCGATCCTCCTGTCTCAGCCTCCCAAGCGCAGGGATTACAAGCATGCGCCACCACGCCCGGCGATCAGAGACATTTTTAAACATTGCGAACATAGTTCTTAAGAGGGAAAACAGTTGTGTGTCATGGCAGCAGCGTTTGATTTCCCAAGGGTGGAGGTCCTTGTATATCAGTTACTTTTGTTCTCTGTACCTGTCCCCAGTGCCTGGATCATGCAGATGCAGGGAGGGCCCTCGATAGTTATGTGTTGAATAAATGAATGAATGGATGAATGATCCAAGCACCAGGGACTCTCCAAGAGCCCCAAGATGTCTGACGCCCTCCCTCCTGCACTCCTCCCTCCTCCTCACCCATCTGTTGATCTAACCATCTATCTAACATGATAAGAAATGACATTGAATATCAGACTTCTGGAGGGGTAATGACAGAGAAGTGATTCTAAAAATCACACATGGATGATTCATTGCTATAAAATTATAGTTTTGATTGTGAAAAATAAAAAGGGAAGAACTATGTCTACCTGAGGAAGATTCTTTGCAGGAAAAACAACAGAGTTTCTGGCATATTTTATCAGACAGGATAAGTCCGCAAATACAACACAGAGACTTGAAGGAAACTTATGTGATTGTTCCCCCATACTTTATGTAATGTGGTTATCTTGCCTTTGTGATGAGGAAGTGAATTTCCAAGTGTGAGCTGGCCTGACATGCCCCTGGTGTTCCCCACAGGGGGCGCGGCGCTGGACCTCAAAGCCTGCCCTCCTAAGCCCTTCCGCTGGATCCTCGACATGACCTGGCTGAACCTCGTGGAGCTGAGCAAACTCCCACAGTTTGCAGAAATCATGAACCAGGTACCCAAGGGCTGGTCCCGGCGAGCACAGATTCTGAAAGCCGGGGGTCTCTCCCTGCTCCCACCCGAGCACTCTGAGGCTGGCTCCTGGAGAGACCGCTGCACTCTAGGCTTGTCTCCCAGGTGGGCGGAAGGGGGGGGCACTAGAAAATTACGTTTTGAAGTAGACACCAGCGCTCGGGGTTTGTTCTCAGAGTGGCCTGCATCAGTGACTCTCAACTGAGGGCAATTTTGTGCCACCCCCAGGGGACATTTGAGAATGAATGGAGACATTCTAAATTATTGTGACCCTAGGGGAGGGGTGCTACTGGCATTGAGTGGGCAGAGGCCAGGGGTGCTGCTAAGCATCCAGGACAGACCCCAAACACACACACGAGGAGGAATTATGCTGTCCACAGCGCCAGGGATACCAAGGCTGAGAAACGCCGACCTGTATTTCTTCCTGTCCAAGCATTTTGTGTGACTGACACATGATCCTGACTTGAATGATGTGCAAATGGGGTAGAAACGCTGAAGGGGAAGGGCTACGCTTTACCACGTTGCTCAAGGGGTCGATTCTGCAGAGAAACAGGAGTGGCGTTGTTCTGTCTGACACATTGTGTGCCCGTAATGAAGGGCCCTCCAGGGCCATTGGGAGTGCTCTCTGATCTCCTTTCAAACCTCGGCTCACTCCTTGGCTTCTGCCTCTTAGATATCTCGCAATGAGAAGGGATGGAAGAGCTGGTTTGATAAAGACGCCCCAGAGGAGGAAATCATCCCGGATGGGTATAATGACTCGCTGGACACCTGCCGCAAGCTTTTGCTTATCAGGTGAGGAGAGGTACCATCAGCCCGGAAGCAGTGCTCACCATTAAGTTACGGCTCTCACTGTTCAGCGAGTGGACTTCGCTGGGTCCCTGTAGTTCTTACAAGAAATGCGTGTGCTTCCCAGTTGGGGTCTTGGAAGGCAAACCTGGAGTTGCTTGATAAAGCTAAACATGCTGGTGCTGGTAGCAGGGAATAGTGTATTTTGACAATATATTTTTGATAGTCCTTCTAGCAGAAAAATGGGAAAAAACATTTTATTATTTTTTTCAATACTGGGGACTAAACCCAGGGCATTCTACCCCCGAATTATATTCCTAACCTTATTTTTTAATCCCTTATTTTGAAACAGGGTCTTAATAAGTTGCAGAGCATCTCACTAAGTAGCTGAGGCTGGCCACGAACCTTGTAATCCCAGTGAATTGTTTGCATTTACTGGGATTACAAGCGTGCGCCACCACAGCCAGCTCATGCCTTTATTATTTACTGTTCCTTTACTGGTCGGTAAACCATTTGTTGTTGAATTACTTTAAAAAAAAATAGAACTCACGAAGTTACAAGGTAATTAGTTAATAAGCTAAAGTTCCGTTTTATTTGAGAAAAAAAAACCCTAATGTGTAAATAGTACTCTGTCTTCTAAAATGAAAGCAAAAGTTCAGAACTGTTGTTAGGAAGGAATATTCCCCTTCCTGCTCACTTTCCACATTTCCTCTACATCTGGTGCTTAGAGAGGCTTTCTGAAATGGAATAGCAGTGTGTGTATGTGTATAGGTGTACATGTGTGTGCACACCAGTGATTGTATATACACACACACAATTGAACAAAGAGGAAGGGTGGAGGGGGAGATGAGACCAGGAAACAATCACAAAAGGGCGTAGGGCTGTTTGGGAGCCAGCTTTGTCTCTCCTCCTGTGCTACCCCTGAGCTGTCACTCAGAAAGTCTTGTGTCCTCCATATTGTCACCCTGGAGAGTGACCAGAACAGCAGCCACAGTCCTCCTCGCCACAGAGTTTGAGAGGGCTACTTCTTTTTATGGAGCACGTGTTTCTTTCACCTACCAGTGTAAAATTGGGTCCATCTTGGAACACATAATGCCATCTACTAGCACATAAGAATCTGGAGGGCTCCTCAGAGATCTCAGCTACTCGATGTCAGATGGCGTTTCCTTAGTGTGTCTCTGAATTTTTGACAAAGCAAAATATGCTGGTGTTGGTTGCAGGGAATAGTGTATTTTGACAATGTATTAATGATAGTACTCTTAGTGGGGAAAAAATGAAAAAAAACATGCTTTGATTATTTACTGTTCATTTACTGTTGAGTGAACCATTTGTTGTTAAATTCTTTAAAAAATAGAACTCACAGAGTTATAGGGCAATTCGTCTATATTTTATATTTTAAATTTGTTAAATTTAAAATCACATATTTTATATTAGTCACAAGGCAGTTAGCCGTCGTGTGCAGTTCACAAGTGCTGTGACATAGTGTATGCCGACCAACTTGCTTGTGCATCTTTGACTCCACCATTCTCCCTCTGCAGAGCGTGTAGCAGGTGCACCCCACCGGGTGTCAGGTCTGGCAGAGAACACCGTGCTGTTGCTGGCTCTGCCCTACCCCTTGCTAATGCCTGGCACCAAAGCCGCGTGATTAAATTTGTGCTCACCCAGGGATAGGAAACATTGCCATCCCTCTCGCTCAGACCCACTGAGGAGGAATTAGCTTGTTTTCTTTTTGCTAATTAAGTATGTGTTCTTTACGTGCTTGGAATTAAATAGAATAAAAAATGAGCATGCTGAATGTATTTCCTCTGACTGGCCTTCATTTCTAGGTCTTGGTGTCCAGACCGTACTGTTTTTCAAGCAAGAAAGTATATTGCGGATTCTTTGGAAGAGAAGTACACAGAACCGGTTATCTTAAATCTGGAGAAAACTTGGGAAGAAAGCGATACACGCACTCCTCTGATCTGTTTCCTGTCCATGGGATCGGATCCCACCATTCAAATTGATGCCTTGGCCAAGAAACTGAAGCTGGGTATGATTAGAAATCTCTGATATTTGCCAAAACTTTCATATTTTTGCTCTAAATTTAGACTTTTATTATTTCATCACTGATTCTTAGACCTGAATCTAGAACACTGACTTGGAAAATATATTAAGCTTCTTCTTCTTTTTTCCCTTGATTCTTCCTAGCATGAGGATGAGATACAGGTATTTATGTGCAGGGATGAACACACTCAAATCCCATCTGCTGGGTGTTTTGTTTGTTTTTTACATTGTAGGCAGATGGATGTGCACATGAGTAGCAGATTAACAAGCATGGACATTAAAGAGCCTGTGTTCTTTACGTGTTTCTATGTTTTTGCCATATCTTTAAAATTACATATAAGTATATTTTGTCAAAAATTGAAAGACTATAACCATTACTGTAATGGATAGTAATTAAGGATCCATTCATCTGTACTTCAGTAACCAGTTAGAATAGGCCATGTGCTGGATGACAAGGTACAGAGATGAACATCGCCCGGTAGGGGAGGACAAGCATGTACACACTGAGCTCTAGGCAGTGTGACAGCCGCGTGGCAGAGTCTCATAGACACGGCTGATCCCCAGATCCGCAGAGCGCCTCCTGCGTCCCCTCTCCAGCTCTGGAATCGGAATGCTGTTGGCATTGAGGTCTCTGCAACTATATTTGTAGAGTTAATTCATATTCAGGTCTTTATAAAGGTTGTAAACTTGATTTGTTATGAATCACGAAAACTACCTTATGAAAGAAAACTGACGTTGACTTTGTTAGAGAGTTAGTGTATGCGGGACATAACCTGGGTTCGTGTCCATGCGCTAGCCACGTGTCGTGGGAGCCTGGTCTACGTCCCCTCCCTCTGGCCTTTGCTCCGTTCATTGTCTACGCACTCTTCGGTCTCCTGCAGGGGTCTGTGTTCAGGTGGCTTGCTTCCATCAGCACGTGGTGCCAGTGCAGAGCTTCCAGGCTCTCCTGGCTTTGCTCACAGGCATCCTCCATGTCGGCCATGGCTCTGGGGTTTCCCGTCGCGCACCAGCCCTCAGAGTTGGCCTGAGTGGTCTTCTCGTGGCCTTGTAGTTTGCAGATCTTTTGGATCTACCCCGGGGGGGGGGGGCTTTATTCAGCTGCCTCTGCACTCCCCTTCTCTCTGCCACAAACTGTTCTTTCCTGGGCAGGGGGGGGGGGGTTACAGGCTCTGGTGTCTTGACTGGTGTCACTGTGAACACGCTCAGCCTTCTCAGGGAAGCGCCCCTTCCTCCCTTGGTCCCCAGTCCACACAAGGAAGAAACTCATTGGCTTAGCTTTGGTTATCCTTACTGTGCCAGTCAATGAATTGATGCTCTGGAGATAGACTCATGGCAGGGACCTTATGGAGCCAGAGTGGTGGGCATTTCTTAGAAGGGGGTATAGCACCTAGAAGAAGGGGGTATTCCACTAGTTAGTTACTATTTTAGAGATTATCTCAAAATATTGGATTAAGAACAGAATTAAGAAATTCAAGGTATCCTTGGGAAGGAAGTATAACCTTGAATAAATGGAGAAAGTGGACTTGTGCAGCCCTATGGCTTTATCATACTGCTTTGCTTGAGATGTGGTAACTTGTATTCCTTTACAGTGCTTTAGTTTTACTAGCAACAGTGCAAGCTTCTATCAGTTACTTTGTTAGGACACTGAAACAAGTGGATTTGATTTTAATACTGTAGGACCCAATAAATTATT
Source organism: Muscardinus avellanarius (assembly GCF_963383645.1). Lineage (NCBI taxonomy): Eukaryota > Metazoa > Chordata > Mammalia > Rodentia > Gliridae > Muscardinus > Muscardinus avellanarius. The sequence continues at coordinate 237,639 of NC_137794.1, forward strand.
TAAAGACCTCTTTTGCCAAATAACTTTTAGCAATGTTGGGAAGGAAGTCTCATGCCATTTGCTGCTTTGGATAAGTCCCTAAGATCACTGTTTAAATGAATGGTTATGCAGACAGAATGACATATTAATCTAGCTCAACTATTAATATTTTATTTGGAAATCTGGATAATAGATAAGCATAGAATACTCGAGGTGAATGAGGCTGCAGAGATCTGGAAACTACCTTATGCAGCTGGGGAAACCAAGGGCTAGAGAAGAGGCCCCAGAGCGAGGTGGAGGCAGACCTAGCACAAGCCTTCTCTCAAGCCTTCTGAGCCCCACTTAGCCGACTCCGCGACCTTTCTCTCTCCCTCCCTCTCATTGCCTTCAGATGGGGACTTCTGATGATGGGTGTTCTCTGTGCTGATCGAGCTCTGCAGTGAGACTCAGAGCAGATAAGTCACCCACGGGAGTACTGGTGCCCAGGCAAGGGCAGGAGGGTTTTGCACGAGAGCCCCCGCTAGGAGCCCGGTGAGGGAGAAGGGATCTTAATTGGGTTTGAAAACAAAATCCAAGAACAATAAGTAAGTACAAACCCACAAATATTCAAATTAGAAATGAATGAGACATGAGTATAATGACATGCACAGGTTTTATATGTGTAATGCTCAACATTAAATAAAACGTGAGCTCCAGTAGTGAGAGAATGACATGGGATTATCATAATAAACCAGAAAACCCTGTTCATATCGACAAGTTTGTAGAAAATACAAATTTACAAAAACTTCCTCTTGGGAGCACTGTTAGCCATCGGCTTTAAGGTCAGCTTGGTCCAGCTTGGGAGGGGCACAAAATGCCCGCCCAAGTGGGAATTGCCCGCCCAAGTGGGAATTGTTTTCACGCAGACAGGTATCTAAGGACCAAATGGGACCGATAACCGGGGCCCCTGACTGATAGGCCCAGACCCCGACAGCTTCCTTGATGACCCTTTCCTTCCCTGACTCGTCTGTGCCCGCCTTGGTGCTATTCCCTGACTCACCCCACGATTACGTTGTTATTTCCCGTGATTACTAATTTCTTACAATGTTTTAGTTACGACCCTAAATAAAGGCAAGATGTTGGTAGAAGGACGGTAGGAGTGGAGACATCCCTCTCCTCCCGGCCTCCCCAGCTGCCATGTTGACTCCCTTGTCATCCATGAGAGGACGACTTCTCACCCATCAATCAACACCAGTGCCATCTGCTACAGTCTCCCAGAAGAGGTAGAAAACCCTGAGCTGACCAATAATCAAAGTGGTAAATCTGAGAAGTTCTTTTGATATTACCTCAGCAAAGCCTGTACCTGAATGACTTTTCAGATGACTTTTTAATATGTCCCCTCAAGCACTTTTAAGGACTTCCATATGCTGTGTTCTATTGTAGAACAGAGGAAATAAGACATATTTTCCTTTTCATTAGCATTAACTATCCTAATATCAAAAACTGACCAAGATAGTAACTGCATAAAAGAAAAAAATATCCAGACATGGTGGCACACGCTTGTGCTCCCAGTACTTTGGGAGGTTGACACAGGAGGATTGCAGGTTCATGGCCAGCCTCATCAATTTAATGAAACCCTCTGCAACTTAGTGAGACCCTGTTTCAAAATAAAAAATAAAATAGGGGAAAGGAGGGGGGTTGTGGCTCAGAGGTAGAATGCTCCTGAGTTCAATTCCCAGTACAAAAAGGAGAAAATCACAATTTGATCTCACTTACCAATATGAATGTAAAAATCTTAAAATATAAGCAAGAATAATTCCATGAGGTATTAAAAAATAACAGGCAAAGGATAATGTGTTTGGACTAAGTAGGAATTCATTCGTGAGTGTAAGATGCTACAGTAAGAAATCTCATCACAGGCTCAAGTGGTACAGCGCTGGCTGCCTCCCATGCATGAGGCCCTAGGTTTTATGCCCTCCTCCTGGAGGAGGGAGACAGGGAGGATGGAGGCGGATCTCATCACACTAATAAATGAAAGGCTTTATGCCCAGGGGCTTTGCTGAGGTAATGCTTTCATCATATTATTACTTGATAGATATTTAAAAAGCATTGTATAGATTTAACATTTATATTTGACTTTTAAAAATAGGCACAAAAGAATATTTTGTTAGTGTGATCACAAACGTGCAGGCAAGCATCAATATTATACTTGTGGTAAATGACTAGAGATGTTAAACTCAGGCATAAGATAAAGATGTCTGCCGTTGGCGCTGCTACTCAGCATTGTCGTGAAAGGTAGAACTGATGCACTGTAGGAGATATAAATAAAAGATATAACGACTGCAAAGGAAAAGCAAAAGTTGCCATTACTCTCAGGCAATGTAATTGTCTAACTAAAAAACACAAATGAATCAACTGGAAACCTATTAGATTCAATAGGACAGTTTGGTAAGGCAACTGGTCACAAAATAAATATATAAAAAAATCAATGACCTATTCCTGTAAAATAAAATGTAAACATCCATTAACCATAGCAGTAAACATAAAACTGAGAAATAACTTTTAAAATATGTATTTGAATGAAAATTATAAAACTTTCTTAGTGACATAAAAGTTTAGATAAATAGCTAAACCACATTCCCAGCACAAAGATTCAATATTATAAAGATGTCAATATTCCCTAGATTAATCTATAGATTGAATGCAAGTCTAACTGAAATTCAAACAGCATTTCCCTTCTCATTGGATAGCAGGAAGATCTTAGATCACCTAAGACTATAAATGGACAGGAATAGCTCAGCAACCTGGAGAGCCGAGAGAGTGCTGGGTACCAACACTACCAGGTCTCCTAAAACTCCATCAGGTGGCAATAATCTGATCAGTGTGTGACTGGCTCAGAGTAGATACATAAGTCACTGATGCAAAACGAAAGCCCCAAATTAGACTCTATAAAATGTAGTGTTAGAAGATTCACACTTCATTTCAGTGGAGGGAAAAAGAGATTAGCCACAAAACGGCATGGAAACGGCAGGTTAATGTTAGGAAAAAGTAGTAGTTGCATCTCACATCAAACTCCTGAGTAAATTCTAGGCTGATTAGAATAGTACAGGTTTCAGCTTAAGCTTAAAAGAAGAAAAAGAATATATTGAATTAATGGTATACTATTGAATGCTGAGACTTTAGTAATCATGATACCATAGTCCTGAACTGGAGGGACGATATACATAATAGGACCCAGTGAAAATTTCAAACTCCTGTATTACAAAAGCATCATAAATAAAATAAAATAAAAATACAAACAAGAATAGGAGTGTGGGTTGGGAGTTGCGGTATCCCATTCCAGTGGGAGATACTGGACATTTAGAGTAATATATATATAATACAGACATACATATATACATACATATACATATATACATGTAGGTGTATGTATATGTGTATATAGAGAGGTATGTGTATATATATAATACATACATACATATACATATAAATATACATATATACATGTAGGTGTGTGTATATGTGTATATAGAGAGAGGTATGTGTATATATATACACATTGTTATATTATCACAAACCTTCTAATCATTTTATATTTTGTCCAAACTATTCTCATGTATGAATTCCTTCTAAGAACATATTGAAAGATATACATGAAGATTTATAAAAAGGATGTTTAACCAAGTGCTAGTAATAATACTGAAAATTTGAAAATGCCCTAGATATATATAAAAGGATAGTGGTCAAATGAACAAGGTAGGTTGTATCGTCAGGATGAGCACTGTCCTGGCATTAAAAACTATTTTTCAGTCGGGCAGACAGCCTCAGCAACTTATTGAGACCCTGTTTTAAAATAAAGAATAAAAGCCGGGCGTGGTGGTGCACGCTTGTAATCCCCGCGCTTGGGAGGCTGAGACAGGAGGATCGCGCAGGTTCGAAGCCAGCCTCAGCTACTTAGTGAGGCTCTCAGCAACTTAGTGAGACCCTGTTTCCAAATATAATATAAAATTGGTCTGGGAGCATAGCCCAGAGGTAGAAAGCCTCTGGGTTCCACCCCTAGTACCACAAAAATAAATAAATAAATAAATAAATAAATAAATAAATAAATAAATAAAATAAAATCTGGGCGTGGTGGCTCACGCTTGTAATCCCCATGCTTGTGAGGCTAAGACAGGAGGATTGCACAGGTTCAAAGCCAGCCTCAGCTACTTAGTGAGGCTCTCAGCAACTTAGTAAGACCCTGTTTCCAAATAAAATATAAAATAGGTCTGGGAGTATAGCCTGGAGGTAGAAAAGCCCCTGGATTCTATCCCCAGTACCACCAAAAATAAGAAAGGAAGGAAGGAAGGAAGGAAGGAAGGAAGGAAGGAAGGAAGGAAGGAAGGAAGGAAGGAAGGAATAGTGCTGGGGGTGTAGCTAGGAGATAGAATGCCCCTCCTTGGTTCCATTCCCAGTACAGTAAAAAAAACACAACTTTTCAATAATATTTACTGATAATATTTACAACATAATACTGAAAAGTAGAGATAAAATATAAATACGTAAAATATTTAATATTGATAGCTTTACAATCTCTTATTCAAAACCTTTGGGGCCATATGTGTTTCAGAAAGCAGAATTTTATATATTTTAGAAAGGTAATGTTCCACAAATTATGTAATGTGTTACAGGTAAATGTATGGATAATCAGAAAAATGGGGATAAACAGAGACTACAAATAGGTCAGCTTTTACCACCAAAGTGATTTTGTGACAAAAATTTTTGTTTCCAGAGCTTTTAGAATTTTGAAATGAGGGTAAATGATTGGATATTGTGCACCTTAAAGAGACTAGAATGACGATCTCTAGGGAGGAATAATAATGATTTTTATTTCCTTCTTTATACCCTCCTGTATTTTTCAAGCCTTTTACTATGAATATATATTACTTAATTAGCAATAAAAAGTAAAAAAACTAAACAGGAAATGTAATCATACACTATGTGGCCTTTGGTGTCTCTCTCCTTTTAGTTAGCATGATGTTTTTCTTTTTTTTTTTTATTCTTTTTTTTTTTTTACAGTACTTGGGATGGAACCCAGGGGCATTCGACCTCCGAGCTGCACCCCCAGCCCTATATTTTATTCATTATTTTGAAACAGGGTCTCACTGGGTTGCAAAGGGCCTCACTAAGTGGCTGAGGCTGTCCACGAACCGCGATCCTCCTGTCTCGGCCTCCCGAGTGCTGGGTTGACCAGCGTGCGCCACCACGCCCGGCTCGCATGATGTTTTTAAGGCTCCCCATGTGTCACAACTGCACCTTTTGAGTGGCAGGCCGCTGTATGTGTGTATCACATTTTGTTTGTCCATCCATCGGTGTCCAGATTTGGACTGTTTCTACTAGGGGGAGACCACAAATGGTGCTACTTGAGCATTCATGCACAAGTTTGTGTGCAGTCATAAAACTTTTAGTTTTCTTGGGTGTTTAACTTAAGAGCAGACTTTGTGGGTCCTATGGTAACCCAGCCTTTGGGTTTTTCAGTAGCTGCCAGATAGTTTTCCAAAGTAGTTGCACCATTTTACATCCACACTGGCAGTGCAGGGAAATTCTAAATCTTCCGCATCCTTTCTGACACTTGCTGTTGTTTCTTTTTCATTTATTGTTATTTTAGTGGGCGTGAAATAGCATGGATTTGCATTTTCCTATTGGCTAATTATGTTTCGTGTGTCTGTTGGCCATTTCTTCTCTGGAGAATTGTCTGTTCAAATGCTTAGCTCATTTTTAAATCAGGCTATTTTTCTTGTCAGAGTGTAAGAGTTCCTCGTAGACTCTGGATAGCAGACCTTTATCAGATATACAATTTACAGACGTTTCCTCCCATTGTATAGGCTGCTCTTTGATGGAGCCCACTGAAGCACTAAAGTTTTAGATTTTGATCAAGTCCAATTTCTCCTTTGTTTCTTATGGCTTGAGCATTGTATGTAGAAATGCCGTCACCTCATCCAAGGCCACAAAGACTTTCGACATTTTCCTCTAAGGACTTTATATTTCAGTGCTGACATCCATGTCTCTGATTCATTTGGCACTGATTTTTGTACAAGGTGTGAAGCAAAGATCAAATTCCGTTGCTTTGCCATGGCATGGCATTTTACTGGCATCATTTGTTGAAAATGCTGTCCTTTCCCATACGGAATGAATGGGCTTAGAACCCTTGTCAAAAGCGATCAACCACAGATGTGAGGGTTTATTTCTGGACTTTCGTTGTTATTCCATGCTCACACACACACTCTAGACGTGCGACCTGTGCCTTTGACTTCCTCCCTCTCTGCCCACCTCATTTCCACTGGGTATCTCCAATTCTCTGGTCCCATCGACACAACCAAAGGCCAGGCCTGTTGGAACAGCAAAGCCTCCTTGTTAGAAGCAAAGAGGGAAGGAGGCCGTGACCATCCAGAAATTAGTATTTTATCACAATCCGATTATAAAACATACATTTTATCATTGTGAACCTTCTCCTGTGTTACAGAATGTAGAACTATCTCAATGGGGCAAGGACAAGAAATCCACGCTCGAAAGCTGATTCAGATGTCCATGCAGCAGGTACGTTGCCAGGGCCTGCTCCTCCCGGCCCCTGGTCTCCTGAGGACACCCAGAGGTGGGGACATCCCTCCTGAGGTGCCCATACTTCTTCTCCTTTTACGTTTATATAGTCAAGTGCTGGCTGCCTATGAATTTTAAGCCTCAAATTAGTTTCTTCCTGACAACCCCATGGAAGGCTTCTTCTGTTTTCTAAAATATATGTTCCATTCTATTTCCACTTATTTACCTATTTGCAGTTTGGATGGCACACCTTGTAGTTCCCAAGGATGTCGCTATAGCAGCCTTGGAGGACCACTATGAAGACAGTGGTTAAGAAATGACAGATTGAGACAGTTAAATTTCAATTTTCGGTCAAAGACTGGCTTTCGTTTTTTTATTACTAGATACTTTCAGGCAAATGAGAAATATTTGAGGACTTTATGTTTGATATTGATAATTATTTTTATTGAAAACTGCAAGCTGAATGGAACGTTGAGAAGTAGTTCCCATCACACCTAATAAATGCACAGGACGTTAATTTTCTAGAATACTCTGTAATGGCCACCTCAGCTTAGTAAGAAATTGCATCACTTGTAGAAATAAAATAAGATCTTGGTTTATTTTTGAGCTTTTGATCTCATGATGTCTGCAGCAACTTTGGCACAGCTTTTCTCTGGGAATTAATGACCAGAGAGGGCTAATGGACTAAAACTTTACTTGGGTCATCAAAATTTCAAGCTAGCCATTAATTCCCAAGTTCCCTAAGCCTTAATCTTTATCACTTAATTAAATTCAATAATAAATTATATTTAATTTATATATATACCAAGGCAATTATATATAATTATTTCTATTCAGATCAAATGTTTCACTCTATTGAATGATTTCAGTTTATAGTTAGCCTTGATAAGTGAGAACCTTTTTAATTTGAACACCACATTCACATTAGCCTTCTTTAAAATACTAATTTTTGTGACTTCCGTGTCCCGTTTTCCACAGTGGGATAAATGCTGGTAATAAACAGCATTATCCAAAAAACAAAATGTGAACAAGTGTGGCCATGAAGTCACCTTGAGGGGCCCCTGACTCGGGATGAAGCTGATGTAATGGACTTCCGAATGTGGGGCCAGAAAGTAACGGGGTCCGCAATGATACAAACTAGTCCTGAATTCCGCCTTCTTCTGGACACCTCTGTTATGTAAACCAACACATCCCCTTTGCTATTTAAGCTATCAGCTGAGGGCACGATGTGTATGACTTATCATATACTTAGTGTACTTAATATTTCAAATCTGTATTTATCAGATATGTTCACCTATGGGTATTTAAAAACATCTTGTGCGTGCAGGGCAAGTGACAGTTATGTGACATATCGTTAAAGTCGTGGTTTCAAAGCAAGTTTGGAGTTTCAGGAGTGTGGAGGGGGATGGTGAGAAAGAATAGGGGTTAGTGCACTTGGTAGCAGGTATCACCGGATGTATTGGCTCCAGTTCTCACAGGCACAGTGCATCTTTCTGGGTGACTGTGGGTGACTGTGAATGAGCCACGGGTCTCTTGGCTTTAGAGTGCTAAGGCAAGATGATGCCTTAGGCAAGACCATCTTAGCCACCATTCCTGCCATTAGATGGCGCACACACTGTACTGGCCGAAGGCTGGGCTCAGGCTTTCATTTCTTTTCTTTTCTGAACCAGGAGTGACGGACACCATCATTTTTAACGTACTCGATTCCAAGTAGCCGACTTGAAGCAGTGGATGATTGTATTGACTACCTCTTTTTTAGTGTGTGCGCACACACACTCAAAATAGAACAATCACGTGCTGTGAGCAAAGGTTTTTAAAAGACTTTATGTATTCTCTTTTATTAAAATCTTAAATAAAGCCGGGTGTGATGGCGTAGGACTATAATCCCATCCCAGTACTTAGGAGGCTGAGACAGAAGAGTCACAAGTTCACAGCCAGCCTCAGCAACTTAGCAAGGCCCTCTGCAACTTAGTGAGATCCTGCTTCAAAAAAAAAAGGTCTGCAATTGTATCTCAGAGACAGAATGACCCGTGATTCAATACCCAGTACCACACTATAAAACATAATAAAATCATTAGCAAAAAAGTTACAAGAAATAAATATGAACTAATTTTTGGATACAGGGCGGCTGGGTATTACTGCAGAATTGTCACCTTGGCCTGGAATTTATGGAGGAATTGCTGGAAACACTCATTACCACTGAAGCCAATGACGAATCCTTCAGAGTGTGGATAACGACGGAGCCCCACGACCGATTCCCCATCACACTGCTTCAGGTTTGTCCCTGTGAGATCAACACCTTCCACTGAGAGTTGTACCCGTGACAAAGGTATAATTGATATCACTGAGAAATGGAAGTGGGATGAGGCTTTGGTTTACCAGAGTCTGTACCACAAAATCCTGTCATCTTTAAAATCTTGACCATCAGTGTCAAGGTTATATAGTAGTATTTCCACAACAGAGTTCTAAGACTCGGTGCTACTTTATTGGGCCTCCCTTCTGATAAATGTAATTAGCTTATACACTGCTGAATTCCAGCCCCCATTTTCTGTGCCGTGAGCCTGTTGCTGCCCATGTATTATCATTTCTATTGGATACTCTACTTTGATTTATAGAAGCCAAACCTGTTTGCTTCTTATGGCAGACTTCTCTCAAGTTCACGAATGAGCCACCCCAGGGTGTGCGCGCAGGCTTGAAAAGAACTTTTGCAGGGATCAATCAAGACCTTCTGGACATCAGCAATCTGCCCATGTGGAAGCCCATGCTGTACACAGTAGCATTTTTACACTCCACGGTGCAGGTAAGCTGGAGAGCAGTCTTCCCAGGGACGGTGCCAATGATGCGGCGTGGCCTGGGAGGAGAGTCCCTCTGGATGCACTGTCTGCCGCCAGCCACCCTGTCCTCTCCAGCCTGTCCTGTGCCCTTGCCCCTGCCCCTGCCCCTGCCCCTGCCAGGGCAGACACCAGCCTTTTGGTAACTGCTGACTCTGCTGCTGTGACAGCAGCATCAGGGCCGAGTCAGAGCAGAGCTCCGTAAGTATTAGTAGAATGAACAGACACACTGTTAAGCTGGGAGCCTGGTCCTGAGTGTGCCTGTGCTGGCCAAGTACGCCACTGTCTTACTTGAGAGCAGAACCAACTGCATCTCAGGGTGGGGCCATCCGAGACCCAGGGAGGCCAAGTGCACGTTGCGTGTGGTAGATCTGGGCCTGCCTGGCTCTGACTGACTGTGTTTTGTCCCTAATTATTACCTGGCATTCACAGAAGCGACGGTGGTGGGGCGGGGGTCACCGGGGATCCCTGCCTGTCTTGGTTGCTTGCCATTTGCTTCTGTAGACGAATTACTGATATAGTAACGTAGTGGATGTTTAGTTACCAAGTAACTTATCTGTAGGGCTTTCTAAAATTTTATTATTATTGTGAATTCCAAAATGTTAATTAGGCTAAAATAATCTTGCGAATCCCCTACTTTTGAGTTCCTAGATGAACTCTTAGGCCCCGACGGTTTAAGTCTGTCCTGATAGTGTGCCAGATTATTCAGGTGATATTCTCTCTCTCTCCCTCCCTCCCTCCCTCCCTCCCTCCCTCCCTCCCTCCCCCTCCCTCCCTCCCCCTCCCCCTCCTTCTCTCTCTCTCTCTCTCTCCTTCCTTGTCTGTTAGAAAGACCAGCTGATACAAAATATAGCAAGAAAGTAAAATAACTTCATTTGTGAAAGAAAAAGACACCCACTAAGACTTTGTCTTTTTTTTCCCCCAATATGCACTCACACAGCTAACATCTGTGACTTTAGTGAACCAACTTAAAAAGTGAATGCTTTAAATGAAAATTGATAGTAAGTGACATAAATGTGAAGCAAATTTCAGCACTGGGGCAATTTTCAAAGATCCCATTTTAAGGAGCAAGTAAATTACAGTTTTTCAGTATGTATAAATGGGAGTGTTTCCATAGAGTCAATTTAGGCAGCTTCAGTAATTGGAAAGAAAGAATTATTTCACATTCAGTCCTCTGTCTAATTGAACCTTAAATTTTAGAAATTAAGTGAGACACATAGTTTTTACACATAGGTAAAAAAAAAAAAACTAACAGTTTAGACTCTGAATCTTTCTTTAAAAATGGAAAAAAACTGCATTTCAGCAAATGGTTAATCATCCTATTAAAGTCACCAGTATGGAAGAAACAGCAGTAATTAAAGGGTTAGCTGAACACGTTTCTGTGCTCAGATCCTGCACGTCCTCAGCGCACCCTTGCTCCTGGGATAACCAGGGAGAAGTTCACCTCCATGTCTCTGAGGTCCACTCAGGAAGTTCAGCACCCTGGGTCCCAGAATTTTATTCTGGTAGCAATTAAGCAATGTCAATTAGGCAACAAAGATCCTTTCCCCCAGGAAGACAAAAAGTAAAATAAAGTAAAATAATAGAAGACCTGCTCCTCACTTCCAAGGCTCCCAAACAAGACAAGGCAATGCGAATCCTGGGACCAAGAAACGCGTCAAGAGAAGCACCTTGGGCCAGGGCTCTCCCCACGGCGGCCTTGCCCTCTGTGCCCCATCCCCACAAGCACTGCACAGCTCCCAGCTTACAGGGCGGCCTGTGTTTGCTCCAGACAGCACTTGTGAGGCCGGGGTGCAGATCCCTGGGTGGAGGAGCCAGCTGTGGCTTCTTGGATTGGTGGCCCATCACGGGTCAGATTAGCTAAGGGGGATGGGAGTCATAGTGTACAAACCTCTAATGCCTGGCAGCCCAGAGAAGCCCGGGTCATGAAGCCGTGGTGGCAAATTACAGTTTTCAGAGGGTTTTTCTTCTTTTTCTTCTTTTCTTTTTTCTTGCCCTTACTCTTAGTTCCAGGGTCAGAACATCTAGACCCAAATTGATGTTAATGGTTTGCTTAATATTTTAAAAGCATATCTTGAAAACCAGTCATTAAAACCTTCATGTGTTCTAAATTTCCTTTTTGAGCTGTTCATAAGTTTGTCCAAGATAAAGTACTCCAGATCTGGTGTTTGGGACAACTGCTGTGAGCAGGATTGGAGTTGCTTGTGGAAACAGTAGTGTGTGAGTATGTGTGTTGAGCTGAGAAGGCAGAAGAGAGTAAGAAAAGGCGTTTGTTGGTTCGTTGGTTGGTTTGTTTTTGTAGTACTGGGGATTGAACCCAGGGACATTCTTCCTCTGAGCTGTACCCCCGTCCTATTTTGTATTCTTTATTTTAAAACAGGAAAACAGGGTCTTACTAAATTGCAGGGGGCCTCACTGAATAGCCGAGGCTGGCCACAAACCTATGATCATCCTGTCTCAGCCTTCCAAGTACTGGGATTACAGCATGTGCCACCACACCCAGCTGTGAAAGAAAAAAAAAAGTTTTATATATTTAGAGGTAGAGAAATAGAATTAAATTTTCCCACAGATGTCGAGGGGTTCTACCCCACATACATGTCCTCTCCTGGGCAGTGGTTTTGGTGGCCCAGATGAATCACTGGGCCTTGCTTAGAGAGTGGTATTCCCTACACAGGGAGACCTTCAGGTCTCCTGCAGAGACGTGTGGACTCACTGCATGGCTTACTGGGTGCTTGGGGCCCGGATATATCAGCTCTAACACTTAATGTGCCTTTAAAGCTGTCTCTGGAATTTCAAAGCAATTGAATCATTTGAACTGAGTCCGGTTTGATTATTTATGGGTAATTTGGCAATTCTAAAGAGTCCCCACGTCCTAAGTCTTTTTAAGCTCCGTTCAGTGAAGAAGAGAGAATCAAATGAAGGTGATGTGGACATTTTAAGATAAACATGCCATGTGCACAGTAGGTATTTTTAGGTTTCAAAATCTGAAATGACAAGATTACAAAGTGAAACTGGTAGGGAATCTAAATGCTCTTCAATGTGTAAGTCATTTGACTTGAAAAAGCCAAATCCTTACCTTGAACATTTCAAATTTGCAAGTGTTCTATTTAGAGCAAAAATTAACCCAACAGGTATTTATCAAGTACCTGCTGCATTCTTCTGAGTTGTCGTTCGAGATCTAGATGGTTTTTTAAACCCAAGAATTCCAGGTTGGTAAATATTTGGAGATTTATTTATGCAAATGATTTGGCAATAGGGTCATGAATAACATTTCTAATGTTTAACATCTTCAAAATTATATATGCTGTTCTTTGAGGACACTGTCAACTGATCTTGATAACACGGCCTTCATTTTATGATACCTTAATAACCATAATAACCATTCCAAAAAAAAGAGGATCAGCTCTGCACAGTTTTAAAAACTCATTCAATGTTTATTTTTCTCTTCTTTGGTGGTGTTAAGGAACGGAGAAAGTTTGGTCCCTTAGGGTGGAATATTCCCTATGAATTCAATTCTGCCGACTTTACAGCCAGTGTTCAGTTTATTCAGAATCACCTTGATGAGTGCGACATTAAAAAAGTGAGTGAAATTGCTTCTGTTTTCTATTTTATTGCAACCTGTAACACGGAGGGGGCATGCTGAGGTCTCCCTCCAACCCTTTTCAAAGAGCGGTGATGAGCTGTGCACCGGCCCAGCCTCCCCCATTCTCCAGCACACTAACCCCAGGAGCTGTCCATAAGCAAGAAAACTGGGTGTGCTGCAGAACACGTAGGCCTCCTGCCTGGCACGGCCGTGTGCCACAGGCCACCGGGAACAAAGGCAGGCCTTCAGGCCCACCTGCATTGTCTGACCCCACTCACGTCGGCAGGGGCCAGCCTGGGCAGGAGGAGCTGCTCTCTCCCCTCAAGTCCCTTCTTAGCTGACAGCTCATGCATGGGAGCCGGGACTGCTTCCCAAGGCAGTCACCAGCTGTCCTGCGGGGCTCCCCAGTTTCCAGAGTGCTGGTGCGGGATGCACCTTGTTTCTGTCTCCACCATCTGTGAGGCAGGCACAGAGGGGGGACTTTTGTGTGATGCCCATTTTACTAACAGGAAGGACAGACTGAGGGACTTCCTCAAGGCACAGGGCAGAGCACGTGAGCCAATTGTCTTCCCACACATGTATCACAGAGACTTGGCAGTCCAGTCCCCCCACGATGTCTCGGGAATGAGCAGGCTGGCATCTGAGAAAGCACAGCGTGTGGTACTTCGTAGGAGCTCAGTAAATGCCCTGTGACCCTCTACACCTTCCTTCCTCCCATGAGAGGCTGCGCCAGCAGGGTGGTGTTAGGGAGCCAGGCTGCATGGTGATGAAGGGATGCCAGGACCAAACCCTCCTTCTTCCTAGAAGTGATGAAGGGATCTTACATTAAGAGCGTGGCATTTGGATGAAAAGTTGTATTGTGTGGGTTCCTGTTCTGCGGTTATTTATCATGTTGGTTGTACAAATAATAGTTACCTTGAAGTAGTTGCTTTGAAAGGCAGCTGAACTAAAACAGAAAAAAAGGAAAATTTTTAGCTCAGAAAAAAATAAGGAAGAATCAATCACCTTCACTTCAATCCCAAAACACACTAAGGTTTTGTTGTTGTTTTGTTTTGTTTTTTAGTAAAGTAACTGGTAAGATCTAAAATATATTGCTATGTAAGATTGCTCTAAAAATTAATGAATGCTTTGATATAGTTTTGGCTCACAGAATGAGACAGCGAAGACCACATGGTAAAACACACTTGTGAATAAATCCTTTTCTAGTTGTTTTCATACTGAGTCCAGAAAATATATTGCTAGGACAGCGCGTTTGTGCATGATTACTTGATTTTTCTCCTTTCTTCACTAAATACCACTTTTCCCTCAGTAACAGCTTGGCGTTGCTATAATGAGCATTATAGGTGATAACACCCACAGAGTGAAAAACATAGTCCTTTTTCCTATTTTCAATAATATATGGGCAACACACCCACAGTGTTTAGGACTGTATACTTTGTTGAACAAACCGTAGCAGTTCTAGCCACGTGGTAATGGGAGTGATCATTGTAAGAAAATAAATCATCGTAAGCACCGTCCAGCTACCACTCCCTTTTCTAGACTTTGCCTATGGAGAAAGGCATGAAATATTTGATTAGGTTGACAGGAATAACTTTTTTGTTTTTAATAAAGGGTGTGTCGTGGAGCACGGTTCGATACATGATCGGAGAAGTACAGTACGGCGGCCGAGTGACAGATGACTTTGATAAACGTCTACTTAATTGCTTTGCCAGAGTAAGTCAGTGAGGGGAAGAGAAGCGTGGGGACATCTGTCATTGCATTTCCCCTTCAAACGTGACCACTTTCTGTGTCTAATGGGCGTGCTAAACTTGAGGGGAAACAGTATAAAGCAGAGCTGCTTGAAAGGAATTAGTCAGGAAACCCCGTCCCCTCTCCACACACACACCACCACCACCACCCACAACCACCGATACCAGTCTACCTGTGTCCCTAGCAGGCGGCGGTCATCCTGCGGACCCTGTCCTGCGCAGGTGGCCTAGCATGCCTGGGTCTCCCCACCGTCTCTCCTCAGGATCTCCCTGCCCCAGGCAGGTGGCCCTCGTTCCTATGCCTCTTGCTCTAAATGCAATACTCCTGTCAACCCCCAGCCCTAAAATGAGGGGTGGGGAACTCATGATAATCTGAGTTTTCTCATTTCTGCTATTAGGTGAGGAGATTAAACATTGGTGAAGGGTTCGTTTTTTTCTCTTTATCCAATGAAATCCACATATAGCAAGTTGGCAAACATTTCTAAAGAAAAGTATTTCTTAGCAATTACAGTTTTCACATCAAAGATGAATACTATTATAACTAAACCTACTAGCCTCAAATTCTTCTTAAAGTTTTTTACATGTTAAGGAAACATTTTTCCCCAAGTGGGAAAAAATCAGATATAGGAGTCTTTTATGATTATTAAATTATTTACATTAGAATCTACATCGTTACCTCTCTGATTCTATAATTCCATTTCCTCCCCCCTTTTATTCCTATTTTTATTTTTTATTTGTTTTTTGTATTTGGGTTGTATGTATGTGTGTGTGTATGGTACTGGGGCGTAACCCCAGGGGTGTTTTACCTCTGAAATACGTACCCCAGCCCTAGTTTTATTTTGAAAGTCTTGCTAAGTTGTCGAGACTGCCCTTAAACCCGTGATCCTCCTGTCTCAGTTTCCCGAGTACAGGGATTCAGACATTGTGCCACAGCACCCACCTTTGTTGTTTGTTTGGTTTTTTGTTTTTGTTTTTGCTTAACAAAAGAAAAACAACCAAGTACAGGTGCTGGGATATTTTGATAAACTAGACTCAAGAAATCTGTTTTTCCTTGGAACCCTTATGACATATTTTTGCGTGTTTGGGGGGAAGCCATGAGTAGAGAAGGGCAGAAAATCACAAGCATTGCTAAGAACCTGTAGAGGTGGCGGCCTGAGGCTGGGCAGTCAGTTGGTACAGGCCTCCCGAGGCACAGGTGGTGATGATGCAGGCTGAAATCAAGGGCCCGGCCAGTGTAGCCTAGAACATTTCAAGGAAAAACCAACAGAGGGAACGTACAAAAATGCTCATGGCAACCCTGCAAATGGAGCTGAAGGCCACCACCCTAGGTTGGTTTCCATGGAAACACTCTGGTGCCAGGGTGCGGCCTTGGCCCAGGCAGCCCCCTTCCGCCAGCCAGCGCGATGCCGTTCCTCCTTTCCTGGGGAGGAGCAATGGCGAGCCCACCAGAGCTAATGTTCCAGACAGCTGGGGAGGGAAGGAGGACTGGGCGCTGCCTCCAGAGTCCTAAGACAGTGAGGTGAGGCGGGTGGGCGCAGCGGGTGCACAGACAAGACGGCCTTCCGAGCCAGCACCCGTTGCGGGAGTGTCCCAGGGGAATCCGCAGGAAGGACCGGGACGCTCTCCAGGGTCCGGTGTGGTGGCGGGTGCTGAAGGGCAAGGGAAAGAGACTAGTTCAATGTTGTGGGACCTGTGGTGGCATACAGTGTTGCCAAAAGCAATAAAATGAGATCTGTAGAACACGGCGTGCACTTCACGAGGATGAACGTGTGTTCCAGCACACGCAGCAAGTGCAGCTAAGTAGGTGCCCTCAGAAGGGAGGGACCGCGTGTAGACATCAGAGCCAAGAGAAAGGGGGTGTGTCTGGGTCATGGTCACGCAGAGCGCTTGGTCTGGAGCCTGGGCTCCCTCCCAGGCCCCGGTGCACTGGCTGCTTCTCCCCACCGGCTTCTGTTTCTCGTTTCTCTCCATAGCGGCTGATCCTGGCTTCTCTGCCTTCTGCCCTCAGCAGTCCCTGCCCTCGAGGACGGTCCCTCTTGCTCTCATCCTATCTTTCACCCCTGAGTAGCTTCCCCCACCATCCCATGCCCTCCTCCCCCAGGACTCTCAGGGCTGCAGTGTTTGGGCCATTGACTGGCCCAGCCCTCTGCCTTTCTGCTCTGTGCTCCCCAAACCTCATGCCTCGCCTGCCCTTGGCCTCGCTCACTGCTCCGTCCAGCCTAGACTTGCTCCAGGGTTCTCCCAACAACCAGAGCGAATCTGGGTGTCTGGCTCTCAGCACTCTGAACCTGGCAGCAGAGCACCCCGGAGCAGGCTGCAGAACAGAGCCGCTGGGCCCACGCCCTGGCTTCCTCTGTTGCAGCTTGTGCCTAGCAGCTTGTTCTCTTGCTTTCTGCCTGTCAAAAGGGTTCACTTGGGCTGGGCGTGGTGGCGCACGCTTGTCATCCCCGCGCTTGGGAGGCGGAGACAGGAGAATCGCGCAGGTTCGAAGCCAGCCGCGCGCGCTGGCTTAGGAGACCCTGTTTCAAAAATATAAAATAGGTCTGGGAGTGTAGCCCGGAGATAGAAGGGCTTCCAGGAACCCCAGTACCACCAAAAAAAAAAAAAGGGGGTGGGGGGTTCACTTGTAAATCTCCACTATCAGATCGGGCCCTCTGTCCCAGGACTCCCCGTGCCAGGCTTGCCTTTGGACCTGTGTGTTCTCCTCTCTGCATCTTAACAGAGCATCTTTTCTAAACCCAATGGTGGTAGAACCTCACTCCATTTTCTGTTCAAGGATGGCTGCCGTGTGAGTCAGCTCTCCGTTATTGTAACAAAGGCGGGAGCCGATTGGCTTCTAAAGACTACAGGTCCAATATAGCGCACAGTTTGGGGTCCCTGTCCATGGTCACATGGTCCCATGGGGCTGGGGCCTCTGGTGAGTGGGGTACCAGGTCAAATGGGAACCCGCATGGGAGCAGAGATGCCCACCTTGTGGTAGGGCGGGAGAGAGAGGAAATGGGAGGGCCGGGCTCCTCAAGGGGGTGTACGCCCCCAGTCAACAGCATGCCTCCCTCTACGCCCCACGTCTTAAATGTACCGCTTTCCCCGTGGTGCCACACACTGTGGTCATTCCAGAACCAAACTCTAGCAGCTGCTTAGCTTTGTAGATCCCTGCTACGGCCTCCCAGAGTGACTCCTCGTAGATTCCATGTCCTGTATTTTGTCTACACCCCTCCCCCAAAGAGCCTCTAACTTTGGTGAAACTGAGCCATTCGTGTGTCCTAAGCCAGGCTCTCTGTGCACGTATAAAGCACTGACAGGCCAGGAAAAAGCCTCGTTCTGCTCTCAGGGGCACCTGCCATCTGCCACCACCAAGTCCAGGGCGGTCACTTGTTATCTGTGCTGAAGACCCCAGGCCCTCGCCTCCCTAGGGCGCCTTCCTGCAATTTAAGTCATCCAGATCACACAAAAAATCCAATCTTTCTAAGTAATGGCTGTGCTCATGGCACTGCTTCCTCTAATAGCTTTCAGCTGCCCCCCATTTCTTACGTCAAGCTCTGGTCATCACCCTGGCACCCAGAGTGTCCATCAGATGACCTCACCCGGCCATCACCCTGCTCATCTCTGACACTGCTACTTCCACAGCCACCTCCCATCTCCATATCTGCTCATCCCCTGTGCCTCTGCTCACAGGTCTCCCCTCAAAATGCTCTCTTCCAAGGCTTCTCCAAAACCACCCCCCACCTGGCGTCCATCTGGCCTCTCTCCTGCAGCTCGCAGCCTCCCTGACACTTTGCTTACTTTTAATTCGTTCCTGCTCTTCCTTCATGCACTCTTTGTGTTGTGGTTTGTATGTAATTGGCTTCTCCCCTTACTGGGTCACAGGCTCCTTGAATGAAAGCACCGTGCGTCCTTAATCTCTGTGCTTGTTCTGGTTCTCAGCCCGATGCCCTGCGCGCAGGAGTCTAATAGAACATCACTGGAGCAAATGAAGCCACGGAGAGAGCCAGTGCTCGGGGTGTTTTCAGGGTAATAATACACTCTTTTAGCTCCAGGAAGGCGGTAGAGGGAGACAGCAGAGGAAGGGCGCCCGCCCGAAGCAGGAGGCACAGTCTGCATGTCTTCTCATCAGTTCTTGGAAGGATTCAGACACAGAGCCTACCTTCCCAGCTCGGGTCCTGCCATTATCCCCCTCCCAGCTGGGAGAATCACACTGTTGGACACTGAAGTCGTCGACTCAGATCTGTCTGATAGGTGTTCAGTGTCATTTTCCCACCCCTCTTCAAAAATAAGTCTATTCACACCTACTACACCCTCTTTTCTCACAGCTTTGTTGCAGTTAATCAGTCAATGCCTATAAATGAGAAAAGATGTGCTAAGGCAGTTGGGTACATTTGCTTCTGGTGGGCAAGGACACAGCCTCTCAAACAAACAAAGCCCTTGGTCTCAGGCAGAGGGGAGATGCTTGCAAAGAGAAGGCTTTCTGGCATCACCGGTGACATGGTGTAGGTGCATTGCCCCCGCAGGAGCCCTGCGTGGGGGGCTGAGGAGGCAGTGGCCATGCGCGGTGTCCTCCTGTGTGTACACGCAGGGATGTATGACTCTGCCCTGTGCTCCCCCACTCTGCGAGAGTGGGACTTAGGCTGGTCAGATTTCTCCAAGAGAGCCCAGCCAGACCACCAGCATACTTCTATAGAAACAGTGGAATCACACATCATGATAAAGGTCAGAAAGACAGGGACCGGTATCCACACAGCACCAGTGAGCTTCCCCACCCCACTCCTTCCCCTTCCCTGTGCAGGGCATGAAGACTGGCATTGGTGATTTTGTCTGTGTGTGTAGTGGGTCATTTGAAGTGCTTCCTTTATTGGGCCCCCTCCGCTTCCCCCTACTCCCTGTGTGGCTCCACCTGGGTTTTTCCTTCCTTATTGGAAGCCCCTTTTCTATCCCAGTTTCTTCCTAGTTTCTACATATTAGAAAAGACATAGGACTCGGCTCTCTGTGATCCCATGCTCTTCTCACCCTGAGCAGCTCTCCCCTTAGGTGCTCAGCTGAGGTCTCCCTGGGTTGTTTTTGTATGTGGCTTCCCTCTTTTCTCCATACATGTGCTAATTATCTATCAGTAGCTGCATTAAGATGCTTTCAAAGCCAGCATTAAGAGAAAGAACACTCTATTAAAATGGAAATGAGGCGACCCTGCCTCCTAGCACAGTGGCAGCTTCCATTTAGATGCTCATCGGTTTTCTTTCTTTTATTTTCTCCCTCTCATGCAGGTCTGGTTCAGTGAGAAGATGTTTGAGCCATCATTCTGTTTTTATACTGGATATAAAATCCCTGTGTGCAAAACCTTGGACCAGTATTTTGAGTACATCCAGTCGCTGCCATCCCTAGATAACCCTGAAGTCTTTGGGCTTCATCCCAATGCTGATATCACGTAAGTCCTCAGCATTTTTTAATTTGAAGGGGTCATTTGTAACTCAGCCTGGCAGAGCCTACGCATTTCATTTTCTCTCTTAATCTCACTCCTTTCCCCTCTTTTTATTTTACTGTGAAAAATATCGTCTCTTCCTGTCTCCCAATTACAACTTTGTCACATCTTGGCCTGCTCTGCTCTCAGTAAATCCTGATGCCCCAGTGTTTATGACAACATCAGAGCTCTAATTTATGCATTGATTATCTCTCTGTTGTGTTGTAAAACTGGTTGGTGTTGTTGGTATTGATGCCCTCCACTGATAGGACAGTCGCCTCCCAGCTCCTTATCTCTTTCTCCAAAAATTCATTAAAAATAAAGTGCTCATAAATAGAATCCAGAAGGGCCAGAAGCCTACAGAGAGTGGGGGCTGAAGAACTGTACCCTGCCTGACCCTCCTCCTGGGTCCTTCTCCCCTTACTTGCTCACCTACATCCTCCCCTCATGAACTGCCCGTGTTGGGCACGTGGCGGTCAGCACACGGGCACAGGCCACAGACGCAGAGCCCTGGTCTCAGCTCAGTGTGAGGACCCCGCTACCGTGGAGACGTAGGGAATGCCCCCCAGTCCCGAGCCTCTTCTCTGACCCACCTTTCAGGTGAGGCACCAATCCTTTCCAAAGATCCCTACCCCAGACAAGACCACCTGGCTCCATGGGGTGGGCTCAGGAAGCCCCTGCAGAGCTGCAGTCCAAGTGGCCATTGGCTCTGTAGCCCACCTGTGAAAGGGTTGTATCCAGGAGAGGGAGGGGTTTCTGGACACGGAGGAAGCCAGGAATCCTCAGGCCAATTCCAAGCGCTCCTGACTGAGGAGTTCAGCGCTTGCTTTCCTCTACCTGGCCTGCTGCTCCTGCTCCGGTTTCAGTAAGTTCCCACCCTTGGTTCTCTACTCTCAGTGGGGGCCTCAGGAGTCCTGGTTTGCTGTCAGCTGCATGGACTTCCCACCTCCAGACACGGGCCTCAGCCCCTGCACCAGGCATGCCCTGGAGCCTCTTCTTAATGTCCACATCGACCCACTGTCTCCTTGTCCTGGCCCACGACACTGTTCATCTTCAGAGACGCAGATGTGACCTGCGCCAGGAAAAATGGCTACTGCTTCTTTCAGGCCCTCTTACAGAGCACAGAGGCTCTTGGCGGTGGCTCTAGCCATCATTAAGGCTGTATTAAGTTAGCTGGGAATGGAAAAGAAGTTAAGAAATAGATTTCTTCAGGGATGGTTTGAGACTAAGCTTCCACATTACCTGAAAGAGGGAGTGTGCACCTTGATGTGGTTTTGCTTTAGCTAAGACTTGAAACGCATCAGGCCACATTGCCCCTGAGGTTGTATCTCACTCTGGGTCAAGGTCAAAGGCTGTACATAGAGATATCCTACAAGGCCCAGGAGCTCCCACCCCTGACCTTGGTTTCTTGGCCCCCTCACACCCCCCATCTGCTCAGCTCCAGCTTTCTGTATTCAGACACACAGGACATTGGCACTTCCTGGAACATCGTTCCCACTCCCAAACCCCAGAGCGCCTTGCAGCTCACCATTTTATCTCGTCTGGACTTTACTTAAATGTTACCTTTTCAAGGATGCTTTTTCCCCAGCTACCCATTCCTCAACCCCTGCCCCAGCCCTGCTTTTTTTCTATAGTTTATATCACCAACTGGCACGCTCTGTATTTTAATTATTTGTTTGCTATTTTCTGTTGACCACCACTAAAACATAAATTCCAGCAGGTCTGGTTTGCCGTTTTCATTGCTATCCTGCTGCTTGGGAAATACTGTTGGCTGAGTCAGTGACATTAAATTCTTCTAGACTGTGAAGAATAGAATCCATAGGACTAGCATATAGGACAAACTCATGATTTTGCATGAGCGGGAAGAAAAATAGTGGAACAATCTCCAAGTACTTGTATGCTTGTAACATCGAAGGTGTTCACTAATGAGGACTCTGAATGCCGATTCATCCTTGTCAAGAGCTAAGGGACCATGATAGCCATCTCCACCAACATTCTCACTGCTCTCTCCAAAAGGGCTGATCACACATCTTAGAAGAAGGAAGATTTATTTGCTCAGTTTTTGGAGACATAGAGGTTCAGTCCCTGTCAGGCTGAGTCTGCAGAGCTCAGAGCTCAGAGTATGGTGGCAGGAAATGGAAAGCAGGAGAACACGGGACTCTGCCCTCACATCATGGACGCCAGGAACAGAGTGCAGGGGAAAATGAGCCTTATCATCCCAAAGGCTACACCCCTAGGTATCCCTCCTTAGTAGCCAAGCTCTGCTTCCAACATTGCTACCTTGTTTCCATGAGAACTAGGGGGACATTCTGAATCCAAACTGTTACATCCCGCCTCTTGCTCCCTGAACCTCATGGCCACCTCACAAGGCAAAATGCATTTAGT
Organism: Muscardinus avellanarius; assembly: GCF_963383645.1. Classification (NCBI taxonomy): domain Eukaryota; kingdom Metazoa; phylum Chordata; class Mammalia; order Rodentia; family Gliridae; genus Muscardinus; species Muscardinus avellanarius. The sequence continues at coordinate 260,169 of NC_137794.1, forward strand.
TTATCTCCAAGAATTCCCAAAGTCACAACAGTTCCAGCATCACTCAGAAGTCCTAGTCTCCTCAGATACTCAATGAAAACTCTTGGTTGGGAGCCCCTCTTAAAACAAAAGGCAAGTTATGTACATCCAGTTTACAATGAGTGGCACAGAGGAAACATTTGCATTTCAAAAGGGAGAGACAGAACCACAGAAGAAGGAATGGTGTCTAAACAGTATCAAAAACCAGCAGAGAGAGCTGGGCATGGTGGCGCACACTTGTAAGCCCCACGCTTGGGAGGCTGAGACAGGAGGATCGCACAGTTTCAAAGCCAGCCTCAGCTACTTAGTGAGGCTCTCAGCAACTTAGTGAGACCCTGTTTCCAAGTAAAGTGTAAAACAGGTCTGGGAGTATAGCCCGGAGGTAGAAAGCTTCTGGGTTCCACCCCCAGTACCACAAAAACAAAAACAAAAAACCTGTCTGCTTTCAATCTACTGCCCCTGTTCCACCCCCGGTCATTTCTACTGACTGGAGCGCATCAATTCCAGTGTCCTCTAAAACATCTGTATGCCAAGTGCATGCTGTCTAGACCTCTCTTCTGTGCTGCAGTCATTTATGTGGTTTCTATGTGGGGGAGGACCACAGGTCTCATAGGCCAGCCTCTGCTGGGAATAAGCCTCCATTTGAGGTGGAGGGCCAAGGCTTTCTACTTGACCCCACCTTGGATGGCTTTCAGGCAGCTCAAGCTTAAAACCCCTGACTGAACCTCGATGCCCCTGCCTCTTCTCCATCCCAGTCTTTGGCAAGGTCGTCTTCACAGCTTTGTCCAGAGAACCATGTTGCCATCACCAGCACACATGCCACATGTAGGGTGCCTAAGCTAGCACCTCCCAAAGTAGAGCGGCAGGATCTTGCAACATTTTCTTGCAAGGTCTTGTGAGGTCAAATAGAAAGCCTTGGCCCTCCACCTCAAATGGAGGCTTATTCCCAGCAGAGGCTGGCCTATGAGACCTGTGGCCCTCCCCCATGACCTGTCTTCTTTATTAACTTCCTGTTTGGTCTGTATTCCCCTCACCCCCCTACCCACCCCATTCCCCTCTGCCTAACACCTCTGGGTCCATTTCTGGTGCCTGCTCTGTCGGCAGCTCCAGGTTTAATTCTTCTTTCCTCTGAGCCCTGACATATCCAGTAGTGGATGGAACCCTTCCCTCACTTCCCTTGGTAAGCAAGCCAGCCCTTTAAAAAGGTGTCTTTGCCCCCACCCCCACCCCCAGCTGTTCTGCCAGGAGCCACCAGGAGGCAGTAGGCAATAACAGACTGGGCTTCCCAGCCGAAGCCTACCCTCCCACTCCAGTGAGACGGGAGCAGACGTGGCTCTCCAAGTTCTGTGTAAAATGAAGTCATCAAAGATGCCCCGACCCATCTGGTCTGCAAGCTGTGCTGATGGAGGAGTTGGGAGGGGACGTGTGTGTGTGTGTGCGGGGAGGTTACAGAGACCTGCTCTTCCATGTTGAGTTGAGAAGGACAGGGGAATGTGCCTGATTGGGGCAGGAAATGTTGACTGGAGCCCAAGTGAGAGACTGCGTGCATTTGTGCGAAGTCGAACCCCACGGCGGGAAGGACTTTACAATACATTGGCTACGTCCCTGTGAATGTCCCCACCCAAGGAACCTTTGACTGAGACTATCTCTGCTGTCTGATAGCACTCTGGCTTCTAATAGGTTCACAGGCTGGCCTTGGGTCATGGCAGAGAACTCTATGCCTGTTAATCAGAATCTGCCCCCTGAAGTTCCCATCCATAAATTTGAGAGGAGAGAGGTTCCAGGAAAGGACCATAAGTCTCTCTTCTTGATCCTAGCTTCAAAGTGAGGAATCTCTAAAGAAGGGGTGGGGGAACCAAGCTGAATAAATGCTTTAAAGTAAGTAAAATCTCTCCCAAGAGGTTAGATATCTTGGTGCAGGGACCATAAAAAAAACATGCTTTATTCACAGTTTATTACCCAGATTTATAAGATACCAAAGACTGCAAATTCAACTAGCTCAGTGTCAAGCGCAGTTATTTATTCTGACTCTTTTTCTCATTAGCGGTTATGCATATTTTTCTATCTTCTGAAATTTATCAAATATCTTATTATGAATTTTCTATTTCTATGCAGGGAAAATTCAAATGTGTTCCTTTTAATATAGCTGACACTTTGGAGTTTTAGATATTTTAAGAAAAATCATGCTCATTGGTATTTCATGTGCAAAGGCGCATCTACACCCAGGCTGATTTGGATGTGGCCACCCATTAATATCTCATTAAGCAGTTAATCGTTTATTTTATAGACAGTTCTGCTTTTCGGTTGTTTTGAATTTTTATTATGCATGACCCAACCCCCCAGAACCACCAGTCTACAAAGGCAGTGTGAGCACCTTCCTGTCTACCCTAGAGAGAAACTTTCTTCAAGAAACACCTCAGGACCAAAGCTCATAGAACATTATAACCCTTGTTCTTCATCTGAGAGCATTTATGGGGACTGTTTCCCTGAAAGGCTTTGGCTCTGGAAGCATATAGAAATGTTTACAGCTCTCTGTTATAGCCAAGCTACCTACGCCCCGCCCTTCATATCTTTGCAAACATAAAATCACACGATGGAAAGGGAAATGTGAGTTAGTTGTACAGCAGTGGAGTACCAGGGATGACATTCAGTGCCTAACAAGGCGTGTGATGGGAGGGAGGGACATGTGTGTCCTTCCCTTCTGCCTCAATGTGGATCAACTCTCCACAGTCCCTTCCCAGCATCTGTGTCTCGAGGACACTTTTCACATGACCTCGTAAAAGAATAAAGTCACCCCATGAAAGTGATTTCTGAGGTGAGACGCAGCAGCAGCAGCAGGAGCAGGAGTACCAGCAGTAGCATCTGTCCCTGGAGAGCCCGTGGGGGTGGCCGAGAGCAAGGTGGTCATGCCCGCAGAGGCGCTGCCACCGGCACCCTAACACAGGTGCAGCAGGTGTTTCCAGAAGGGGTGCCCGCTGGAGGTGAGCCCAGACAGCTCCTGAGAATTTCAGATGTGGCGTTTGTCCCTCCTTGATCTGTAGCTAGAGCAGGCAGGAAGACTCAGCTCTGCTTAGAATGGAAATTCCTTGTGATTTTCTTTCTTAAAGATCTGTGTTGATAAAATAATAGTAAAAATATTTTTCCTTCATCTTGAAATTTTATCTTTTGGAGTCTCTCATGCTTTGAGAGGGGAAATTGTGTGTGTGTGTGTGTGTGTGTGTGTGTGTGTGTGTGTGTGTGTGTATCAAAAGGCATGTGGAACCCATTCCTGAATTTTGAAGTGTGGCATAGTTTCAGTTTTAAAAAATTATAAAAAGGACAAGAAAAATACAAATGACTCTGAGGGGGGAAATCCTATGAAAAATTCTTCAAAAACACTTTGAATTAAAATTAAATGATTAAAAGTTGAGTATTGGAGAAGAGAGATATCTATGTATGTGTATATGTATGTATGCCACTTTTGTAGGTGAAAAGGTAAAAGAAAATAGAAAAAAGTTTTTTTTACCACAAGAAGGAATAGATTATTAAATTTTTAGGTCTTTTAAATATTGGAGAATTGCTCTCCTTTATATTTGAAGCTTAACAAAGTTCAAGCCACTGGCTTCAGTTCAACAAATATTTGTTGAGACCTTTCTGTCTGGCCAATGTTGGGGTGTAAAGATGAGTAAGACTGAGTCCTCACCTTGCAGCTCCTCATCTATCAGGAAAACGGATAAGGAGCAAATGCTTAGGTGGTACAATCAGGTGCACTCTAAAATCGAGGAACGTGGGTGGACTCCGACTTGGAGAGGAGAGAAAGCGGGTGACAGGCCACCTTCGAGTTGCACCTTAAGGGCGGGCACGCAGGAGTCCTCAAGTGGAGAGATGGGATGGGGAGGGAACAACACAGTACTGGGGCAGGAAGGACGGGGGACAATGAGCAGTGAGGCCCCTGCAAGTAGGGCTTGTAGACAAAGAAGGAACTAAGGAGGGGTGTAAAGCTGTGAACGCCTGTGGGATACTTGGGAGCCCAGCTCAGCTGCCCAGAGCATGGTTTGGGGAAGGTGCTCACGTGCAGAGCATGGCCCCTGAAGATCCAGGCCGCCGGGTAAAGAGCTCGAGGCAGATCTGAAGGCTGTGGGTGGATGGTAAGGGCGAGTGCTGGAAAGGATTTGGAAATAGGACTTGGAAACCAAGAGGTCCTGAGGGGGTGGGTTGACATCAAGACGGAGGCAGTCTCTGAGGATTCTGGGTTGGGCACCTGGACAAAGACATCAGTGTCACTAAAGTCAAGGGATGGTGGAGAACTGGCTTGGGATAGGTCTGATGTAAGACACAGCTCTAGGCGGCAGGAATGTGGACACGGAAACGTCGTTTGGAAGTTGGAGGTGGTGACCCTGACTCGCCTGGCACGTCAGAACTCTGTAAGATGGCAGCAACCACATCCCCCTCTTCTCTGAGAGCATTTGCCTATGTGTTCTGCCTTCACTGTATCTAATGCTGATCATAGAGCAACACAAACCACATGCAAACTTAAATTTCTGGAAAGTGTGTGGCAGCATGTGGATCTTGGACCTTTAGTCATTTTCTTGCTCATCAGCTCTTTTCGTGACTTTTGTTCCTGACTCATTTCATTTTGTTTTACCCTGGGATCATGATATGTCAAGTAAACTTTCTTTTTTCTGAATTCCTTGTTTTTAAAAAAAATTTTTATTTTTATGTGGATCATTTTGAAAATGGCATACATTCAGACTGTCAAGTAAACTTTTTTAAGAGCCACTAAGATTCCACCAAATTCAAGAATGAGTTACTATGCTTCTTGTGTCATTTTACTAAAATGTCTTGTAAAAAGGCATTATTATTATTATAATAATAATTATAATTATATTTAATTTTCAACTCATGAAGTAAGTCTCTGGGAGATATTCTAAAACCCCAACACCTGGGGTAGAGGATGCTCACAAAAATAATTTAAGGAATTTTAAAATTATTATATAAGATCTTTAATAGAAAATTTAAACTTATTTATTAAAAATCATATTTTACTTATTGAACCTTGTTGTGAAATCCATATGTGTCAAGACAAGGTGGAGGTGACAGCCTAACTCTGGAGGGGCTACAGACACTCTATGTCTGACACCAGGACTCTTGTGATCACTGTATCTGGTGGGAGTTCAGTACATAAGGCACGGTGCCACATGCATTTGCCGTGGCCATGGCTTTTGGAAAGGATGCACTAGTTCGGATTCGCACGTCTGGGTCCACGTGCACTGTTCCCCCGCCAGTCGAGTGAAAATGCCCCAGGTAGAAAGCTCCTCCACTCTCCAGCTTCATCCCTAAATGAATTCGAAGGCCAGTTTATAGGGTCCCTTCTGTTCCCAAGATTTGAGCTCTTTCACACAGCAGCCCAGATCTTTTATCAACAGCTCTTTGGGATTCTGAAAGTTAGGGCTGCAAGTGCCAGGAGAGGTTGTTTAATTCTCACCTGGGAGCGATGAGAGAAGAGTTTGGTTCTCTCTCTCCTTATGCTGTGCAGAAGAGTTAGAAGAGGGCCATTTTGGTGGGTGTAAAGAGTAAGGACTCGTAAGAAGGATTTTAATGAATCTAAAACATGTCACTGGTTTATCTCTGTTAAGTTCTTGACAATTGGGGTGGACTTTGCCTATAGGAGGGTTTATTTTTCTCTACTTTTCAAAAAGAAAGTAGTTTTAATACTCTGTAAAATCAACTTTCTTGTTGGAATAAACAATACAAAAATACAAAGCTGAAAGTAGTAATTACAGAAAAAGCTTATCATACAAAAATCTCAGTGTCAGCATACACTTTGAGACTATCTTTCCTAAACCTGTGCCTGTGTGCACAAGATTATCAATAAAAATTAGATTATCCTGTAACCGGTGTTTACACCATGCTATGCTGTTCTGTAAACTCCCAGTGACACCTCGCCTTACCAGTGAATACAGAGCTACATTCCATTTTTATTGGCTATATAGATTGTTATGGAGTTTGGCAGGATTTATTATCACAAATACCATTATAAAGTCTAATATACTTGCCTGATTCTTTCAAAACTGCTTTATTAAATATTGAGTAAATATAAAAGAATATTTAAGGCATGCATAAAAATATAAAGAATACATATAAAATATTGCCTCTTTTACACCACTATTTCTATGTTGTTCCTCTTTTCTTCTCCTTCCCTTTTTAGCCTTTCACTAAATAAGAGTTTTTATATTCCAGTTCTTGCCCTCTGCTAATTTGGAAGTTATATATTCTGTTTCAGCTCTGTCTTATCTCAGAAATCATAACATTGATTCTTAAATAAGTTTAAAATGAATGCACAGATAGTCTTCTCAGTAAAAAAAAAACTCTGAGATTGCTAAGTCCAGTCACTCCCCCCCCTGGCATTTTAGTATTTTAATTTCATCTTTTTCTAACTCCAAAATTAGCCTTATAACTATTACCCTACACTAGGGTGCTTATTCAGGTTTACCCATGCATTCGCTCACTGTTTTCTGGGCTTCTAGCCTTCTGTTGGAATCATTTTTCTCCTTTCTGAAGTGTGTGATTTAGAATTCCTCCCAGTGAACGCTGAGGAGGGTTAACTCTTTCTTTCCTGGCAGTGGTTCATTTTTGCTCTCATTTTTTGAAAAGTTCCTTTAGTAAAGTATAATCTGCCTGTCTTAAACCCTCTCATTTTATTATTCATTTAGTGTGTGTGTGTGTGTGTGTGTGTGTGTGTGTGTGTGTGTGTGTGTGTGTTACCAGGGACAGAACCCAGGGGCTGAGCTACATCCTCAGCCCTTGTTTTTGTTTTTCTTTTGTCTTGAAACAGGGTATCACTAGGTTTCTGAGGGTCTTGCTACATTGCTGAGGCTGGCCTCCAACCTGTGATCCTCCTGTCCCAGCTCCCAAGTACTGGGACTAGAGGCATGTGCCTCTGTGCCTGGCAAATTTTCTCATTTTAAATGGTCTTGTACACTATGTTGCCTTTTGTGTCTGGCTTCTTTGACTTAGTAGGATGTTTTTGCAGTCCACTCATGTCATAGCATGCATCAACATGTGCTTTATTGCCTTCTACTGATACATGATGTTCCAGGATAACTTGTGTCTATACCTTCTCCAGTTGATGGGCATTGGAGTGTTTCCACTTTGAAGCTGCTATAAATAATAATGCCAGGGACATTGCGTGTACAAGTCTCTATGTGCCGTTTCTTTTCATTTTTCTTGCATAGATAACTAAGAATGAACACATTGAGTCATGTGATTAATCTATTTTTAACTATTTAAGAAACGGTTACTGCGACATTTTAAAATTCTTTCCAGTGGTTATGAAAGTTCAAGTTTTTCTATATTTTATCTTTGCCTATACTTTTTTTTAAAACAAGGTCTCACTGAGTTGTGAAGGGCCTCAGTAAGTAGCTGAGCCTCCCAAATGCTGGGATTACAAGCATGTGCCACCACGCCCAGCTTTGCCTATACTTTTTATTGTCTATCTTTCGGCTGTAACTATTCTTGTAAGCCTGAAGAGTTATCACACTCTGTTTTAATCTGCATTTTCCTAATAAAGAATAAGGTAGAACATCTTTTCATGTGCTCACTGCTCATTCATACTTCTTCAGTAAAATGTCTATTCAAGCCGGGCGTGGTGGCGCACGCTTGTAATGCCCGCGCGTGGGAGGCAGAGACAGGAGGATCGCGCAGGTTCGAAGCCAGCCTTCGTGCTGGCTTAGGAGACCCTGTTTCCAAATAAAAATATAAAAATAGGTCTGGGAGTATAGCCCGGAGGTAGAAGGGCTTCCAAGAACCCCAGTACCACACACACAAAAAAAATATGTCTATTCAAATCTTTTTTTCTTGCCCTCATTAATACCTAAAAAGACACTTCTGCTTGGCATGCAATTCTAAATGGATAGTTACTTTAGCACATGAAAATCTATTCTTTTTTTCTTCTGGATTTTGTTGCCTTTGTTGAGGAATTAGCTGTCAGTCTAATTGACATTTATTTCTAAACAACCTGTTTATTTAAATAATTTTAATCTTTGACTGCTTCTAAGATATTCCCTGCTTTTGGTGTTTTACAGTTTCACTGTGATATGTATCTATTTGTTTATCCTAATTCTCAGTTACTCTTTCATGTCTATTTTCTCTTTTTCATTCTTCCTCTTCTATCTTCCTGAAGCTATGTTAAGATGCCTGTTGGATCTGTTCACTCCAGCCCTCATGCCTCTAGCCTTTTCGTGTCTTCCTCTCTGCCACATTCTGTGTAATGCCATGAGGACCATTTTCCAGTTTTAAATTTTCTCTTTGGCTCTATCTAATCTGACATGTAACCTATTATTAGCTGCAATGGTAGGCAGAATGATGTCTCTAAATATAGCTACACCCGATTTTTCAGAACCTGTAAATATATCACTGTGTGTAGCAGAAGGGACTTAGGGGTGTGATTAGGATCAAGTACCTTACGTTAGAAGCATTATCCAGCACTATAGTATCAGTCTATATTCTCACTGCTATAATGCAAAACAATTGGCCACACAACTTAGAGAAGGGAAGATTTATTTGCTCGGTTTTTGGAGATCTCAGTTTCAGTTTATGTGAGTTCAGTGTCAGCCGATCTCGGGGAACCATGGCAGGAAGCAGAGCGAGGGAGAGAAGGTGAGGCTCTGCTCTCACATCATGGAGGTGGGGAGCAAGAAAGCAAACCAGCAAGGGGACTCAAAGACAAAATCACCAGAAATTACCCCAAAAATTGCAGCCAGGAACCTACTTTCTGCAGCCACACCCCACCTGCCTAGGTTACCACCTAGTCCCCTGATGGATTACAACCCTCATGACTTAATTACATGAACTCTGAACACTAACACATGAGCCCTGTGGGGGACATTCTGTATTCAGCCATTAACATGCTCTGACCTGGTGAGCCCAGCCTAATCACAAGAGCTCTTAAAAGTAAAAGAGGGAAGCAGAAGAGTGATTAGTGAGATGGGGTGAAAGGAAGAGAGATTCAAATTATGAATGAAGCTTGACCTGCCACTGCTGGCTTTGAAGAGGTAAGAGGAGGTCATAAGCCAAGGAATACAGCTAGCCTCTAGAATCTGGGAGGGGCCATCAGCTAATAACCAGCAAAAGCTGGAGACCTCAGTCCTACAACCACAAGGAAATAAATTCTGCCTCAAAACCCAAATGAACAAGAAAATGGTCTATAGAAAGGAATCTAGCCTTACCAACATCTTAATTTTTAACCCAGAGATTTTTGTGTTGTACTTGACCTGCACAGCTGTAAGACAGTAAATTTGTATTGCACTAAGCTGTTGGTTTTCTGGTCATTTATTGGAGCAGAACTCATACAGGTTTTAAGTTTTAGTTGTTTTTGTTTTTAAAAGTTCTGTTTGGCTCTTAATAAACTAATATTTATTTATTTATCTATTTATTTTGGTGGTCCTGGGGGTGGGACCCAGGGGCTTTCTACCTCCAGGCTATACTCCCAGCCCTATTTTATAATTTATTTGGAAACAGGGTCTCACTAAGTTGCTGAGAGCCTCGCTAAGTAGCTGAGGCTGGCTTTGAACCTGGGCGATCCTCCTGTCTCAGCCTCCCAAGCGCGGGGATTACAAGCGTGCGCCACCACGCCTGGCTATGTTTGGCTCTTTTACAAATATACTATTCATATTTGTATTTTCCTATTTAATATACTCATGTGGGTTATTTTTTCAGTCATGTTTTAAAATTCTTCAATATAAGCCAGGTATGGTGACACACACCTGTAATCCCCAGTATTTGGGAGGCTGAGACAGAAGGATTGTAGGTCTGAGGCCAAACTCAGCAGTATAGC